>NC_051119.1:3410006-3710006 GCF_014839805.1 Manduca sexta
ATTTTACGAATTTCAATGTTTCTCATATGACAAGATTTCCTGACGAAGGTGAAGTCCTCCTAGCCGAATTTTCGGCCAATCTTAACAGAGATCAGCCAGGTACGCAGGAGATATTATAGTGCACAAGTGTGTACACTAACGAAGGTATAATATTGGTAGTTAAACCAAAGCCGGGAGCATACACAAAGCTAGAGATAACGAGGTCAGCTTCAAACCTCTAGTAATTTTAGCGATATTTGATATTTGGAGAAATATAGAGTGCATTTTGCGGCGGATTGCGTGCTCCGTACGGAGTTTGCTTTGTGAAGAGCTGAGATAGGTTAGTTCTATACCTGAAATATTAAGTCAGTCCCAAATTAATGTATACTTTGACGGGAATATATACATAGGTATATAACGCCTATATCCCATAGGGGCAGGCAGAGATTATGGATTGTCACTGTCACGATTCTGGCATACTTCTCTCGCTTCCTCCACCTTCATTGTTTTCATGCATTCCTGCCATTTCTGGGTACTTTTGCCCTGGCCTTTACTAAGAATATCATCTGGCATTCGAAGGTTCGGTGCCGTCGACCCCTACCGGCTCTTCCATCCACATTCGCCTTATATCGCCTCTTTGTCGGTCTCCTATCATCCATTCTACCCAAATGCCCAAACCACCTTAGACGGGGATATGGTCCATATTAATTACTTTGTACGTATATTTGGTGTTCGTATATACAGTTATTTAAAACTGTAGCTTGACTTGTATAATTAGTGAGTTTGTTATTATGTCAGTTTTTTTTGTTTTATTATTTTTATTTATATCGTGCATTATACGGGGTTATTTTGACATTGCGTTACTAAATGAAAACACATACTTATCTAGTTGAAAATACCATTTTACAATAAGTGACTTGATCCGTAGATGTTAAATAAAAAATTGTAAGTTACGAACAAAATAAATATTCATAAAAAATATTTTAATTTTACGCGCTCTAATACTACTACTACTCTAAGAGAATTCGTCGCCGCGGCATAAACACACTTTCAGTCAGAAATACACTAACGCAAACGTTATATTCGCAATAAACAACAAAATGATCAAAAATCTGCAAACTAAAACCACGATTTTTGGTAAATTTTTGGCACAATGTCAGCAAAGGTGAAGACGAGTATGTGGTTTCATTTAGTAACGCAATGTCAAAATGACCCTGTATACATATGTGTAAGTATACATTATGCATTTATCCCCAAAAGGTTATGCAAAAGCGCAAGCAGGGCATCCACTTATATATATTTTTTTTTACGTTCACTGCAAAATGACCCCACTGCACCTGATGGTAAGTGGAGTCCAATAGAATGTCGACTGACGAGAGATGATCACCCCTCAACAGTCGACACAATTAATGTAGATTTAATAGTATACAGACAGTCCTCGACTTACGTCGTATCTAGTAACGTCGAACAATGTTTTGACACTAGTCCTCAAGAATACGTCAATTGTTTCGATTTCCGGCATAGGAGAATTCATTTGTCGCTATATACCAAAAATAACTAATGATTTAAGTACATAATTATTTAAAGAACTTTCTTTTGAAAATGCAGTTTTATTTTTATTTTGAGTCCTTGTGGAACCTAGCCATAGCCTATGTAAGCACATGAAAAAATTTGTCTCGACTTCCGTCGTTTCGATTTACGTCGCGTATTTCGAGATCCGAACATGCCGTAAGTACGAAGACTGCCTGTATTAATATAGATTTTAACAGTAGATAAAAAATAAGGTATACAATCCTGAATGACCTATGCAGCTCCACTTACCCGATTTACAAATAATTAGTAGTTATCCATACCTTTTAATGTTAGTATATACGTACGATAATCTCGAAAACTATTGATCCGCTTCTGAAAATTCTAATACTAATGGAAAGCCACATTTCAGTGCTATGCGCTTTTAGCTTTAATGGATTATTTCAGAGTGTTAAGGAAGCAATAAGTTGAACTGTATTAGTATTGTTACAGAGGTGAAATTTATGAATGTATTTAGAAGTTGATTAGAAGAGTAAGAAGTTCTAGATTAAAATAGAGGCTAATTTCATTCCGGAAAATTCGACAAAGAAATTATATTTCGAAAAAGGAATTATATGCGGACAAAAATACAAAAATTGCATGCAAAAGCTAGTAATTTATAAATGAAGTAATTACTCAATAGGTATTTTAGTCTGGAAATTGAATTGACAATATCTTTGTATTGCACATTATTTATTTATTTATTTTATTTATAGATATTTTCTTCATTTAAGTATTAAGCTTTCCCAATAATAAAGGCATAAGGACGGCAGTAGTTTATTACAGGGCTAGTAATATTAACATGATATAACTTGGTTATCAAAACAATTAATTATAAAATTAAATCCCCTCGAGTGTTATGAGATATCAAGTAGAAAATTGACTTCAGAACAACTAGGCCGAATAAACAATTTGTGTGGGTGTTTACGGAAATTATCATAATTATATTCAGTAATATATCGACAATGCTGCTTAAGTAGATCGTTTGTAAATTACAACAGTAATAATATCAGCCCTTAGAAAGGGATTAGATATTTAATAATAAAAAGAAAAAAGTAAAAATAAAATATATGTATATATTATTATAATCTTTCTTTTATAATAAATAATAATAATATCAGCGTTGTATTATATACTGTCCCAATGCTGGACACGGGCCTCCTCTACTGAGAGGGATTAGGCCTTAGTCCACGACGCTGGCCTAGTGCGGATTGGTAGACTTCACACACCTTCAAAATTCCTATAGAGAATTTCTCAGGTATGCAAGTTTTCTCACGCTGTAATTAGGCTATCGCCGCTTCCATAATCTTTCTTACATAGTATTATAAAACGAAGTCCCCCACCTCATATATCTATACGATAAACTCAAAAACTACTGAACGGATGTCTATGACATTTGGTATGGAAATAGTTTGAGACCCTGGGCAGGAGATGGCTTCTATATTTTATGAAAATAAGCTCCATTTTTGTCCCAATAAACTTTTTCACGCAGGCGAAGTCGCGAGCCATAGCTGTTTGAAAATATAAAACCGTTTTACGAATTATAATATGCAACATTGATTATAGAAACTGAATTCTTATATATTTCATTCAGTAAATAAATTATAACTTTTATTACAACTACGGACAGAAATCAACGTTTCTGCTTTATTTATTTTGTTAAATAAAAATCATGTAAAATACTATTTATAAACAGCAAAAGATTTAAATCACATAGTAACAAACATAAAAAGTGAGTTTCATTCGAGAACACGTAGTAAGAGCTCTCGTAAATGCATTACCATTTTTGCAAGCTCCAATGTTCCATAAATCATATCGCGTACATACATTGTCTTAATGGGTAACGGATTGTTGTTCATCTCTATTACGCTGAAGTAACCAGATGGATATTGTGCAGTGGCCCTAACTTTCAGGAATGCAGGACTTTATCCTAGCCGAATCAGAATTAGTATTTTTTTATACTAGTAAAGTGACCACACTCCTGATGCTCCGTGGAGTAGGGTCCAAATAAATTACACCAGCCTGTTGAAATTGATCAAGTCGATGTTTATATATTTAATAACTAGCTGACCCGACAGACTGTTGTTCCGTCTTAACTATGAATTTGCAGCGCGCATTCTGTCAATCGCTGACAGTTATATCAAAGCATTGACAGTTATATAAAATTAATTTCCTCGTTACGATTTCTTAAATTTTCTAATTTTCCGCGCAATTGTTTGAATTTTTTCTTTCGTAAGAACTTTCTCCTGATAATAACAAAAATAAAATAAGAATTTTTTTCGTTGAGAACCATATTGGATCCCATGGGGGTTAGTAGTGATGTTAATATATTTACTAATATTGTATTTGATTCGTCCTTCCAAACATCAGCGGAGCAATATATACTGCATCTCAATTAATATAAATAACACAAAACGAAGTATCTCATGAGATTTATTATAATGATTACAATTTTATTCTGTCTCCATCATATAGGAAACTTAACAAACTTCTTTTGGACTTGCCCGGCAAAGTCACCCAACTGCACCTGATGGTAAGTGGAGGGTCCAATAGAATGTCGACTGACGAGAGATTACCCTGCAGTCGACACAATTATGCCGGCCTGTTGAAACCGGATACATAGGCTGATCCCTGAAAGCGTCACACTTCCGTGAGCCACTATAGCGGGTTTCAACACCTTGTGTACGGCGGTCGCTATTTGGGCGGATATAAAATATATCCTACCAAAATAAAGCAACTGTAATAAAGTTGTACCTTTAAGCCTTCGAAGATATACGCATAAATTTGTTACTTTACTATTCGTTAGTACGCCGAAGCAATTTGCAGTTATCGAAAACCAATCGAGTTTCGTTCGAAAACCCGTAGTAAGGCTTCTCGAGCCCCTCCCGGGCACTTCAAGGGATCATCTTTATAACTCCCTGCCGAGATATTTTGTAGCGATTCCCCTACTTAAGTTGAATTGTCGCAAAGTGGGTATTTGCATATTTTGTAAGCAGTTTTTTAAAATTCACTTACGCATAATTAGGGGATCAAGGATATTGCGTTTAATGAGGTCACAGGTTTAGTGGGATGGCAGGGATTTCGTTATCTGCTGTTTGGGTTTTAAGGGATTCCTGGAGTGAGATTAGGGATAATTTTTGCTGGAGTGTTTACAAGATCTTTCTAGATTTCTTTTGATGGGCATGGCAATATGACCCTTCTGGAGCTGATGGTAAGTGGAGTAGGATTCAGATTACTTTGACGAGAGATGATTGTCCCGTCGTTACAATTAAGCCGGCCTGATTGAACCAGATATGAAGGCTGATCCAGAACGTGAGATACGTGAGCCACTATGGCGGATTTTACATTGACTACCGTAGAAGATCTAATGGGTCTCAATAATTGTATCCTTTCGAATAGCAGCTTTTATTAGAAACTTTGTAGTATAACTGGAGGTGATCTCTGGCTTATCAACTGCACTGGTTTAGAAAGCGAGTAAGGAAACTGCGAGACGGGAGATCCTGGGTCCAAATCCCACATGGGTAATATTTTTGTTTTAACTTTATTTACACGATATTGACCTGCTGATGACGTTAGCCAGTCTTCGTCAGCAATGGGAGTTTTATTCAGAGAAAGGACATAATCAGTTCGAGCGACGAGCATTACTAGTAAAGGATCAAACCGTAAGTTGGATATTAAGACAGGTTCTTAAGTCAGTATAATTTGCTGGTGGTAGAATATTTGTATCCGCTTGAAGAGACCACCTTAGTGGGCGAAATAGGTTTGTCGCGTTAAACAGGCCGGCATAATTGTGACGACTGGCGAGAATGATCATCGTAAGTCAGTCGATATTCTATCTGGTAATCAACTTATCCTCAGGTGCAGTGAGGGCACTTTGTCGTAGATAAAAAATTAATAGCTCTGACCCTCTTTACTTGCTTATAATAGTATCAGCCCTGTATTAATACTGTTCCACTGTTGGGCACGGGCCTCCTCTACTACTGAGAGGGATTAGGCCTTAGTCCAACATGCTGGCCTACTGCGGATTGATAGACTTCACACACAAAATTCCTATAGAGAATTTCTCAGGTATGCAGGTTTCTTCACGATGTTTTCCTTCACCGTTATAGCAAGCGGTAAATTCACAAAGAATACACGTTTTATTTGCTTATTTCATTGAAAATACCAAGAACCACCTCATTTATACGTATAAATCGAACTTGGCACACTACCGAACACTTTGTCTTCAAGGCATAGTCGTAAACACGTATAACGATTGCAACACCTGTGTTCTAAGCGACTTTAAAGCTTATCCAAAATGAACCGTATTATGTAAACAGCACAGTAAAATATGCAGCTGCTGGAAAACATTGACTTTAAGTGATTGAAGGTGTTGTGTGGGTATGTATATATTTCTTCAGCCTTTTTTCATGGGGAATGCATTAACGCTACCACCGCTAGGGGAGGGGGAAGGGGGGATGTTGGTTTGACAAGTCTTACAGCTCTGTCGACACTTGGGAGTATATCATCAGCCGAGCGAGCATTCGACCGAGTCCCTTGCCTGTAAAAGCAGCGACACTAGTAGCTGAAAGGATTCGAAATTCAAATTTGTTTTAGACTTTTTTGTCCGTATCAACTATATTTTTTTCTTTACTTAAATACAATTCGATAAGCGATAAGCGGTGATAGCCTAGTTGGGTGTGGAACGGACTGCGAAGACGAATGTCCGCAGGTTCAAAACCCAAGGGCACACACCTCTGACTTTTCTAAAAAAATCATGTGTGTATTCTTTGTGAATTTATCGTTCGCTTTAACGTTGAAGAAAAACATCGTGAGGAAACCTGCACATCTGAGAATTTCTCTATAGGAATTTTGAAGGTGTGTGAAGTCTACCAATCCGCACTAGGCCAGCGTGGTGGACTAAGGCCTAATCCCTCTCAGTAGTAGAGGAGGCCCGTGCTCAGCAGTGGGCAAGTATATAATACAGGGCTGATATTATTATTATTATTATTAAATACAATTCAAAGGGTTTTCTTTATTTTAGAGTAGTTGACCCGACAGTTGTTCTGTCTTAACTGTGAATATTTAATTCGAATTGGTATAATTAATTAAAAAACATAGCGTTTATTATTGTAATACTCTATGATACGCATTATGTCTATCGCTGACAGTTATTTCTAACAACTGACAGTAGTGTATAATTAATATTGTCGTTAAGTTTTCTTAAATTTTTTAATGTTCCGCTCAAATTCGTTATTTTTTTCTTTCATAAGAACCTTCTTCACACAATAACGAACACATAAAATAAAGATTTAACCAATTTGGCGCAGTCGTCTGGAAGTTATGAGTGTACAAACATTTCGGTGATATATTTTTATTTATATATATAAATATAGATAAAGAGAAACGTTTTGCAGTTTCGAATTTGTTCAGCTTTTGTGAATGACTATACTACACTGACATACTGACCAAAACCATGCTTTTGAGTCCATCGGTGCATACAGGAAAGCCGCGGGATGTGTCCTGATTCCACTTTGATCTGGAGTTTGTGCAACATACTTTTTACATATATTCTAAATCACGTGTTTATTCTTCATGACCGGTCGGATCAATGAACCTTTTTAATAAGAATCAATCCTGGCTAAATCATAATAGAAATACGCTACGTATTTGTTAATTTGGGAGTCTCTAACCCTAGACTTTTGGACTCACCTGTACGCTGCTATTAGACAAATATTATATACCAAACCTTATAACAACTTTTTCTTTTTCCAGTACATAATTATATAATAATTCTAAACTTTATATTATTAGTATATACGAGTACATATTATATATTTATGTATTTATAATCTGTATTTTATGTATTTATAATATTACTTATATTATGTTTGTATTTAATATAGTTATACATTATAGTTACTTTTATGTATGTTTATGTATTATTAAATATCCTTATACACCTACCTTATTTATCTCTGCACCACCCTTAGGTTGACTGGGAGAGAATGCCTTTGGCATTAAGTCCGCCGATATACTTATTATGTACTAGCTTCCGCCCGCAGCTTCGCCCGCGTGGATTTCGGGTTTCAAAAATGGAGAAGGTGCTCAATTTGTCAGGATGTTTTTTTAATTTATGGTGGTATGCAGGTGGTCCGATTGTCCGGTCAGGGTCTGATGATGGGATCCTGGTGAAATCGAAGGAACTTTTAACCATTAAGGTTGCACACGAAATGACGGAAGCTTAAAAAATGGAGTAACTTCTCCCGTTTTCCCAACATTTTCCATCACTGCTATGCTCCTATTAATTGTAGCGTGATGAAAAGTATACTATAACCAGCTCAGGAGTATGAAAAATAATTGTACCAAGTTAAGTTAAAATCCGTCGAGTAGTTTTTGTTTCTATAACGGTTATACAGACAGATAGACAAAAATTTTACTAATTGCATTTTTGGCATCAGTATCGATCCCTAATCACCCCCAGTTATTTTTGGAAATATATTTCATGTACAGAATTGACCTCTCTACAGATTTATTATAAGTATAGATAGATTAACTAAGAGAAGGAGATTTTCAATTTCAATTCTAATGTCTGTTTCTCCATTTATTATGTCTTTGCACTTTGCACTCGCACTATCATTCCAAATCTCCATCCAAAAAAAACAAAAGAAATAATATCGTGAAGCCAACCAAATAACTAATGATATACTTATTAAATTTTGTGACTGTTCAATTTAGTCGGGTCCACCATATCACTTTTGTTGAGTTTCAGAACGCGACATTACATTATTATATTCTGTGCTCCAACGCACACTGCTTTGATGTTAGGAACACACCTACATTGCTTAGACAACAATGAACTTTATACAATAGCAATTAAGCTCAAATTGACTCTACGTATTAGTTAGAAAACGTTTGTATGGGAAATAGAAAAATGCTGTTTTGAGGATTTTCCCGGCAATTATTCGAATTTTTCTCACCTTTTAAACCTTCCCTAGACCTCCACGAATAATTCAAGACCAAGATAAGATAAATCCGTTCAGCCGTTCTCGAGTTTTAGCGAGACTAACGAACAGCAATTCATTTTTATATATATAGATATAAAGTGCAAAATAAATAAATACATATATAAAGGGTTATTTTGGATTGCGTTAATAAATGAAATCACATGCGCGGCTTTACGTTTGTTGATACTGTTCAAAATCAGTACCAAAAATTCCAGTTTTAATATTCTGATATTTTGATCATTTTGTAGTTTAATGCGAATTTGGTGTATGTGTGAGTTTATTTTTAACTGAAAGTGTAATTAATGTTGTCGTTGCGACGAATTCTCTTAGAGTAATAGTAGTGGCATTAGAACATGTAAAATTAAAATACTTGGTTTATGATATTTATTTAGTTCGAAAAGTACACTTATCTATTTTAAATCTACGGCCCAAGTAACTTATTGTAAAGTGTTCTTTCAATAAGTATTTGCTTTCATTTATTAACGCAATGTCATGACTCTGTATACCTAACGACAATTGCATTTTGCGCAAATAATTAATTCTTCTTCTTGGTCACGTTCTTCATTGTTATAGGCCTTCCCGATTTTATGTAATGATCTTTCCATTTGTTAAGTTTCCAGATTCTTTTGGGACAGTCGCTTGATCTACCCAACGGCTAGGTGTTCGACCGCCAGGTCTTTTACCTTCAACCTTTCTCCCCACAAAGTCTGACGGCGGGCAACATGTCCAAAATAACCAATAATAATATCAGCCCTGTATTATACTGTCCCACTGTTGGGCACGGGCCTTAGTCCACCACGCTGGCTTAGTGCGGATTGGTAGACTTCACACAGCCCCGAAAATTCCTATAGGGAATTTTTCAGGTATGCAGGTTTCCTCACGATGTATTCCTTTACCGTTATAGCTATATAATTCACAAACAATACCCACATAATTTTGTAGAAAAGCCAGAGCTGTGTCCTTAGGATTTGAACCTGCGGACATTCGTCTTGGCAGTCCGTTCCACAACCAACTAGGCTATAGCCGCCTAAAGGAACCAAGAATCCTTATTAATTCTAATTAATAATAAATTATCAAATATAGCTCGCATACGCTCGTACGTTGCAAAGACAAGCTCGTACTAATTCCACTGTTGGTACCAGATGGTGTGCAAGGCGGCTATTACTGTATGTCATCTCGGTAACTGAGTAGTGACGTGCCGATGTCGATGTTTTGGTTTTTATACGGAAATATTATTGGTTTATTAGTTTAGAGTGAAATTTATCTCAAGTCGACACTATAAAAAGAGAGTTCTTTTTTATTTATTTTTATTGCTTTGATAATTTTCTGGTGACATTTATCGCAAGTCGACTGTATAGAGAGGTTTTCTTTTTATTGTTTTAAATAATTTTCGGGCGAAAATTATTGCAAGTTTACTCTATAAATAGAGAGTTGTTCACACAGCGATACTGGTTCATTATTTCAAGGTGAAAACTACCGCAACCCAACTCTAAAGGTAGATAACACTTTATTATACACCACATGAGCAAAAAAAAAAACTAGCAATCATTCTTATTAACTACAGCTTGTGTAAAAATAGACGGTCTTTTCGCTAAGAGCGATCTCTTCTAGAAAACTATAGGTTAGAATTATTTTTAGGTTATAAGCCAAGTAATTTAATTTGTATTGTGAAAACTTGCGGGAAATACATATAATATTGTTACTAAGCATCTAATAAGTTACTTTCACGTCCTAAACCGTGACGTCACCGCCTCTACTGAGCGTTTGTGCGAGTGAGAAAGCATGATACCCACTACCCAGTCATTCTTGCTTTACCAATAAATGCCTCATTTTTCAATTAATTTCATATTGTTTCTACCGGGATATTTTCTTGCTATATGTCGTTTCGTATAAAATATAATAAAGGAAAATATAGGACACACAGACTTTATCGTAATACCTAAAAAAAACAAACCCAAATGACTCTCTAAAAAAATTAAACATTAAAAAATTCTCTACTTAATTGACTGTAAGGAAAACCCGCTTTTAAATTAATGAAATAACTGCTGGAATGCAAAACACCAAAACTATCGACGTCCCAAACATCACTACAAAAGCGCTGCTGTCTAAAAGCTATTAGCAGTTGCCGACGGAAAGAGCACCTGCGACTGTCATTTCCTATAGAGAGATTACCTACGAAGCATTAAGCCGGCTTTTACCACGCATAATTACATGCTCCACTTAACTGAATAACATATTGACGCTTAGGGGAACGGTTTTTGATATTGGCTAAAAATTAGAACAATGACTTGATAAAATATTGATACTTTTACTTAGATTACGTAAGCGGCGATAGCCTAGTTGGGTGTGGAACGGACTGCCAAGACGAATGTCCGCAGGTTCAAATTCCAAGGGCACACACCTCTGACTTTTTTAAAATCATGTGTGTATTCTTTGTGAATTTATCGTTCGCTTTATCGGTGAAGGAAAACATCGTGAGGAAACCTGCATATCTGAGAAGTTCTCTATAGGAATTTCGAAGGTGTGTGAAGTCTACCAATCCGCACTAGGCCAGCGTGGTGGACTACTAAGGCCTAATCCCTCTCAGTAGTAGAGGAGGCCCGTGCTCAGCAGTGGGCAAGTATATAATATAGGGCTGATATTATTTTTATTATATTATTTTACTTAGATTAGTGATATGTACGTGAACAATTATAAAAACGATTATATCTACCCTCGAGCTGCGACTCAAATATCATAACCAGAGCGTCAATCAGTAATAAAGTAACTGTGAACCTGATCGGTTGTTTTACTCGAGTTAATCATCGACACTACAATTAGTCATTACTTAGTTTGTAGCCAGTGTTACTAGACAAGATTTCACATCTCATGTCTCAGGATGGCGAGCGTAGTCGAATACCAAATAATACTTCGTAATTCAAGGTGTTGGATGCTGTTACTATTGTTTAGCGGTCGTATCGCTTACCATCAGACGAACGGTAAGCTCGTCTCGTCATTTAAAGCAATAAAAAAATAGTAAGAAAAATTGCAGTAACTTTTGCGTGTGATTTTGCTACGGAAACTATCAAGGCAAGACATGGAGATTTTGAATATTGCTGGAATTATTGAAATATTGACTAGACTGGTGGTAGGTCTCTCATATGTGAGACTCGGTCTGGGTAGGTACCACCGCAATGTCTATTTCTGCCGATAGATGTAGACAAAACGTTTTATATATAATCAAACTGTCCCAAACGAAAATTGATAAATAGGAATACATTGTTGATGATGATGGTAAATAGACAATGTGATGATGACAAAAGATAACTCAAAAAATATATTTAGTCAGGAGTAAGAATAAACGCACGCCTTTATCCTTGATACGACTGGCAGGATTGTAATCAGGTCACTAACTTCTCTTGACATAATATGTTCCTTCCAATGAAGTGATTAGGGGCGAGCCTATCGCCATATCGGGCACAAATTTCAGACTCCGAGCTGGTACTGAGCAGAAAAACCTAATAGAAAAAGAAATTTATAAGTAAATACAAATAAACTTTTCATTTCATCGGAATTTTATTATGAAAAATCTTTCAGTTATTCTTTACTCTCTTTAGTTCGAGTTAGATTCAATCAACAACTTTCTATGAATAAATTTTGTTTTAGAGTTAATATTCGTCTGAGCTTTGGTATTTTTCTTACCTATTTAGGTAAATTGAAGGGTTGATTTTGTTGGAAATAATATATATTTCTACACATTTGAGAAGTTTTCTATAGAAATTTCGAAGGTGTGTGAAGTCTACCAATCCGCACTAGGCCAGCGTGGTGGACTAAGGCCTAATCCGTCTCAGTAGTAGAGGAGGCCCGTGCTCAGCAGTGGGCAAGTATATAATACAGGGCTGATTTTATTAATATATATTTAGGCAAATATGTTATACTTAGGCAACATTTACATATAGTTGGGGACCCTATTTCGTCTAATTGAAGGAAAGCTTTAATAACTGTATATGTAAATAGGGGAATTTTAACTCTTTATTTATTTATTTATTTAACGACCTCCAACGAAGGATTCACGGCATATAATAATAACAATGTCGTAGCATCTTTACATTTAACAATGTGACGTGCCTCTTCAATTATAGGAGACCACAGCATGCAAATCTATATATTGGCGCAGCGGCAAAAAAAAATGTTGTTAATATTATTTAGATATATAAGTAGAAACTTAAAAACTTTTACCTATATGTGGAATAATACGCATTTTCACTAACACCATGCGCTGGTATATATATTGGTTTCGCCAGTCTTTCGGCCCAATGTCGACACTCGGGAGTATAGCATCCGAGCGAGCATTAGACCGAGTCCTTAACCCTATGAGCACCATACATCACCTCCATTCGACCGTGTTAAATGGAGATGGCCGCGTTCAATTCTGACAGACCCAGAGGACGATATCTCTGACTACACGTATCCATCGTTGATATGTCATCCTCTCCCAGTGACCATCCTGAGCCGAGGTTCATAATCCGTTAGTGAGTTGCCCACAGCATAGTCGCTTAATTTTCAAGGGTTGCGAGCCTCTAAAGCGCTCAACCAATAGTTCAAGGTGTTGGATGGTGTTGCTTCTGTATATGGGCGGTCGTATCGCTTACCATCAGGCGAAAGGCAAGCTCGTCTCGTCATTAAAAAATATATATATAAAAAAAAAAGTCCGGTGTGTTTGTATAAGCCGGCCCGTATAAAAAACGGAGTCATGTTAAAAAAAAACATTGACACCAACCATGACCTGCGACGACCTTTTTCACCTACGGGACGGCCCGAGATATCTTGTTAACATACAAGGGACCTATCATTTAAAAAGACACTGGAATTAACAAATACCACATCGCCTTCTTGTATACAAGTTGTTAAAATGTTATCAAACACTTGATTCAGAAAACAGAGTTTACAAACTTATTTCTAAGGAAAGTTTGAATTTATTCCGCGTTGTCTGATTCCTAGTGTTCGGTACAAAGAACGCCCCGAGTTACCTCTGCCGTTTGTTTCTGCATTTGTTTGCACTTTTTATTTTCATTCTCTAGTCTGTGAAGCTCTGAATTTGTTATTGTAATAGAAGCTAGTTTGTTTTGACTTCCCGTAAATAAATCTTTGTAAAGTTGTATTTTTGTACTACCTTTTGCTTGCGACTCCGCGCGGGTAACAAGTTTTGTTAGATAAAAGTCGCAGTTTATATTTTATACAAATATATTAGGACACTTTAAAAATACATTAATGAGAACTGCATCAAATTTAATGCAATAGTTTTTGCATGATGCATATACAAAAGCAAGCAATCAAAAATTCTAAAAACTGCTTTGGCTTCTGTCACTCCAATAAAGATCCTCAGGGACTGAGGTGTCGGTCATCCGAAAAGTCAAAGGTACAATCTACGTACATGTTTCAATTATAAAATTACAATTATATTGTCGGGAGACAATTACAAAAAAATCGCGATAAAATCCTAAAAATATTTTTCTTTCAATGTTAATGTCGTTTTTAAAAATGAAAAGTATTTTTACCTGATGTAAACAAAAACAAAGGATAATGCAGTACATTAAGCCTTGTCTATCAGAGTTATTCCATCTTCCTCCTTCATTACTGGGGAATCCCAGGAGGCGAACAGCAGCGCTCGTCAAAGGCTTTGAACACCGCTCTCAGCCAATATTCGCAAAAAGATATTGAAAAGTTCAGTGTTTTGACTTGCAATTTCAAGAATACGTGAAATAATGAAATTTTGTTTGAGCCCTACGATTTTTTTTAATTCAATTCGTATATGGACAGTAAGTTATTTCATTTAGCGCATTATATCGTTAAGGTAGTTAATCTATGTTCTATATTATATACATATATCATTATATTATAAAGCTGTAGTGTTTGTTTAAACGCGTTAATCTCAGGAACTATTGATTCAAATTGAACAAATCTTTAAGTGTTGGATAACTCGTTTATCAAGGAAGATTATAGGCTATATATCATTACGATATGGCCTATAGGAGCGGAGCATCAATGAAAAATGTTGTAAAACAGAGGAAAATTTATTCCTGTTGAGATATTTCGTTACTTGCGCCGCGTAAACAATAAAAGTTACGCAACAATTATGTATGGCGGAACTGTTCCTTAAAAAGTTCTAAAAATATTTTATGTAATATAGTACTCCGCCGAATGTCTACTGGTGGTAGCTCTCTCATATGAGAGTCCGTCTGGGTAGGTACCACCGCAATGTCTATTTTTGCCGCCAAGCAGCAGCGTGTAGTCACTGTTGTGTTCCGGTTTAAAGAACATTGTAGCCAGTGTAACTACTGGACATAATAAGACTTAACATCTCATGTTTTGGGATGGTATGGTATAGCGCAGTGAAATATCAAAATTGTAATTCAAACTGTTGGTGTTTCTACTGTTTATGGGCGGCCGTATAGCTTTCTATCAGTCGAGTAGCAAGTTCATCTCGTCATTCAAAGCAAAAAAAATTATCTAGACGCGATAAAGACAAAAATTACCCAACGGATTTGGATGAAATTTGGTATGGCGATAGTTCGAGATTCTGGCAAGGACACTTTCTATGCCGAGAAAATATTTCGGGACTTTTATCCCAGAAAATACTCTTCACCCGGACGAAGCCGTGAGCAAGAGCTAGTTTTATTATATTAGACAAAGATACCACTAATTTGTAACGCCCTGTATAAAATCAATAGTTTGTCAAACCCACGAGTTATTATAGTATTTACGAATCCCAAGTGGCAGCACTCTTCGAACTGCATTCGTCTTGTGAAATATTCGTCGTAAACTCGCGTTCACTCCAAGTAATATTTTCTCTGACAAGTTTTGAGAACTTCATCCTTTTAACTTTGTTACGTTGTTTTATTTTAAGTTTTGTTGTGTGCAAATTTATTGCAAGGTTTTAAACTTATTTTTTTATAACCTATGTCTTCGAAGGGGTAGGCAGCGATGTTCGTATCAATCTCATCTAAACTTATATTAAAAAGAGCTACTATTTGGTCTTTTGGTTGTAATCACCGATATAAATGTACTACGTACTAGATCTAGCGTTGCTTACACTCATTGTGTTCGACTCAACTGTACTGCGTGAATATAAGAATTTGAGTCTAACTGTCCATTTTAGTTCAGGCTATTTTACCGTCTAGTTGTAGTCTATTTTTATCACGGAAATAAGCGTCAATACGGCCAGAGTTGCGAACAAAAGAATGAAGAAGTTGAGTGGATGTAAATTGTGATTTTTGAGCGTGTGAAGTCTACCCGCACTAGGCCAACGTGGTGGACTAAGGCCTAATCCCTCTCAGTAGTAGAGGCCCGTTCCCAACAGTGGGACAGTATTGGGTAGAAGCATTTTGAAATCAAATTGCCTAAGCCGTCTTAAAAGCAGATTTTAATAACGTATCAGATGTTTAACTTGACTATCTCGATGGCGTTATTATTACGATACAACTGCAGTGCTGAGGTCTCAAGTTCGATCCCCGGGTTAGGCAAAGATTGGGCTTTTCCACTCAGTATTAGCCCGGAGTCTGGAGTTTGTGTCCGATATGAGGATAGGCTTTGGACGGAATGCGCACAGTGGAAAGTGAGTGCACTAGTTACGCCTCTGCGTACCCCTTCAGGGATGAAAGGCAGAAGGATGTGCATGTATATAATATACATATTATTCTATCGTCAGTGACAAATTTTGGATTTCCAGATTTTTTTTTACCATATAATTATCACTTCACCTATATCCAAACATAACATTTCTTCATTGACTGTCGGTTAAAATTTTCCACGTGACAGATAAGGGATCCAATAACATTCGTACGAACCTGTATAAATCAGGGGCCAATCAACGAAACAATCCCCAGACATAGAGTTTATTCGTTTCATAGTTCATACATATTTCACCGGTGAGAATTCGTGTTGCGGACTGTGGATTGAAGCTTTTGTGATTAGATTTTTTTGTTTGACATAAGAAGAAAAATCTTTGAGAAAATATGTATGTAGTATGTAAGGTTAGTTGAGGGACATGTATCAGATATTCTGCATTCGATTCTCATCCCAAATATAAAATATATCGCCCGACCCGGAATTCGAACCCAGGACTTCAGAGCGCTGTTGTAACGAAACGATTTTGTCTACGTTTTATCCCGGGAATAGATTAATAGCGGATTTATTCCGGATAAATATTTTCACGCGGCCGAAGCATCAAGCAAAAGCTAGTATAATAAAAAATCTACCAAATTAGTTCGTAGTTTAATAGTTCGTCATCTTAATTCTTATTTTCTCGTATATTTAATGCGAAATGCAGAATCTTTACCCTTTAAATTTTGGCTCTATTGATCTATATATATATAAAAATGAATGCCTATTTCCCTTGGTCACGCCATCACGCGTGAACGGCTGGACCGATTTCACCACTTTTTTTTTTGTTGTGTTTGTTATTGTCAGGAGAAGGTTCTTGTGAAAGAAAAAATTCAAAAAATTGGGTGGAAAATTAGAAAATTTAAGAAAACGAAAATATTAATTTTACATAACAGTCAACTGTTTGAAATAACTGTCAGCGATTGACAGAATGCGCGCTGTAAATCCATAGTTAAGACGGGACAACGTCTGTCGGGTCAACTAGTATCTTATAAATATATATCATAAAGTTTGTATAGATGTTAATTGTATATTTAGAACTAAAGATAGAAATCGCGAAATTAAAAATATGATTCATGCGTTTCGAGCCACGAACAAAACAATTATAATTTTCTTTTTGTATAGAAAGCAAAGCAATTAACTGGAATGGTAATCGAAAACAGGAGCAAAACAAAAAAATGAGCGAATAAAAGAAAACAAGGTAAACACCGATTCGTATTTTATATCGGATTTATTGGACCGCTGGGGCTTCGCACTTGCAGTGTTGCCATGTTGGGATTAAGAAATTTATTATGATTTATGTTTACGCGAATATTAGACATTGATAGAATTTTTTTTTGGAATTTACAACTGTTTTTTTTATTATAATTTTCTCCTGAATATAACAGATGTAGAAATAATCATACTAATATTATAAATGCGAAAGTTTGTGAGGATGTATGTATGTTTGTTCCTCTTTCACGAAAAAACTACGGAACGGATTTGAATGATTCTTTACAGTAATATTGGTTATACATCAGAATAACACATAGACTACAATTTATAATAATTTTGTATAATTTGGTCATAATAACGATACATATTATCAAGTCAGTTGGAAAAAAATATCTCGGAAAACTTTTTCATGCGGCCAAGCCGCGAACAAAAACTAGTAATTGTATAATTGTGAAATGATGATAAATGTGCCTTGTTGGATGACTTACACCTCGGTGACAACGAAGGCTGCAAAATCTTCAAAATGTTTGGAGAAAATTATAAAGAATCGCGATAAAATCTGAAAAAATAATATTTCAATGGACAATTAATATTTTCAACTCCATTCTATGTGATTTTATTTATGTGTCTATCATTTCAATTATAATGATAATGGGCTTGATAGATATTGTCCTGCCACAGATCGCTCTTACATACAATGTGGCAACTTATTTCTATAGATTATACGATATTTTATCACAGGTATAAGTATCATACTATGATATTGTAATATATTGTGAAATATTCAATTTATTGGTGTACATTAACAGATCTATAGATGAAGTATTTTCTATAGTCATTATAATATTATAATAATAATATCAGCCCTGTATTATTATACTTGCCCACTGCTGAGCACGGGCCTCCTCTACTACTGGGGATTAGGCCTTAGTCCACCACGCTGGCCTAGTGCGGATTGGTTAGACTTCACACACCTGCGAAATTCCTATAGAGAACTTCTCAGATGTGCAGGTTTCCTCACGATGTTTTCCCTCACCGTTAAAGCGAACGATTAATTCACAAAGAATACACACATGATTTTAAAAAAGTCAGAGGTGTGCCCTTGGGATTTGAACCTGCGGACATTCGTCTCGGCAGTCCGTTCCACACCCAACTAGGCTATCGCCGCATCTATCATCTATAGTCATTAGGATCAATTTATAATCGAAAATAGTACATAATTCCATAAACAACGCGAAATTCCGAGAATTCTACGCGATAACCCCGAACACGCACTGGGGAAAAATTGAAATGAATAAAACATGAGGTGCGAGACGATCCCGGAGTCCGGACTCCGGGACTCGGAGATTTGATAGTGCGGGATTGTGGCGGCGAAAATGTTTTGTATAGAAACAACTTGCCGTTTGTGTCAATAAATTTTTTCGTGGTTTATTTCTCACGCTGAGGTGACCATTGTTATGGAAGATTTTTTTTATTAAACTCAAATGTTGAATAAATTGAAATTGATATTTATTTAATATTTTTATTATTAATGTAAGTTATTCGGTTCTGATGGTAAGTGACCAACAACGCGTATTGGGGTTTTTTATCCTTTTTTATTATTTAGGCAAAGAACGGTGTGACAGTGCATTTGATTGTAAGCGCTATGCCGTCCAGATAGAGTATCTAATGACAATAATCGGTTATCTTTTTCCATTTGACACAATCGTGCCGGCCTAACTCCTACAAACGAATAGACTGAAAATTGATGGTGGTAGAGTATTTTATATTTTATACCTTTGGGCCTAGATAGCGACTACCGTACACAAGTTGTTAAAACCGTTAAAACCCGCCATAGTTGCACACATACCATGTCACGTTCCGGGGTCAGCCTGTGTATATCCGGTTCCAACAGGCCGGCATAATTGTGTTGACTGTCGAGGGGCCCTACTTACTATCAGGTGCAGTTGGGTTACAGGGCCGTACACGTATACAGGTGTTTAAAACCATGCTACAGGCATTTATACAGCATGAATTGGCCGAGACCGACAGTAATAACACGCAAAATTTCTAACAATAATATTATAATTAAGGCAAGTTATATCCCTAATCATTGACGTATATTCTATAGACACGAACGTTCATATAAACTATTTGTACAAAATCTGAACTAAAATGGAAACCAAAACGTCACTGTTATAACCTATTTATTCACTTTAATAACAAATAATTTTACTTCTTTGACTCTTTTTTTAATTCACATCCAGGTTTACACTTAGACTCGAGATCTTATATTATGAGCGCCACTCCGTACATAACCACACGCTGTCAATGTTAAAATCACAGTAAAATCAGGTGTACGGATTGCAGTACAGTTGAGTCGAACACAATGAATGTACGAAACGCTAGATCTAGTACGTAGTACATATATACAAATGTCCCCAACTAACAGGCTAGCGGCTCACTCATGTCATTAAGTTATAAATCCTTCTAAAAAACGGACGTTTGGACACCCTATATTTACAGGGGTTATAGTGTGGTCTGAATTGTTAATATCGGATTTTAAATTCTGTCCCGGACGGCTGAAGGTCGCTCCGAAATAAATAATGGACGATGACCTTTTAAATATCGGAAGGTAGTTTTATGCGGTTATTTAAATAATGTATACCACGCTCTCGCTTATTATTCTTGGGGGTTGGCAGAGGTGCATTTCCAATGGCTTTTTAAGACTCATCTGAGCAAATGGCCTTGAGTATTTCATAATTTCCGTGCACGAGTTACATCAATATGCAAAGGTTCACAATAATTTCTTCAAATAATTAATGTTAGGTATTTTGAAAATGTTAAACTAAATAATATTCGTTATTAAATTGTCTTTTTATTTATTTATGAACAATTAGTAGGCGTTACACTATTACTTATACTAAGGTTAATACACAATCTAAAATCTAACCACCTCATTCATAAACCTTATTTATCTAATGACGGAGCATTGCTGTGATAACAAGTCTGTTTCTCAGCTTTGTTTATCTGACAGCCAACTAGATTAAATTTGTATCACAATATTAGCCAATCACAACGGCCTTATGGTTGCGCACTGCGAAGGCTGCCATGCCGTCAGCACTGAGAAACAGACTTGTTATCACAGCAATGCTCCGTCCTTAATAAATAACGTCTATGAATACGTGCGTTTGTGTATACTTTTAATATAACATCTTCACAATTGTAATTATAATAATGTTAGTTTCAAAAGCCTATTGATAACATAATTACTTTGGAACAATGGGCCGTCCCGGGATGGGAATTTATTACCCTCGTTACAGTCTCCATTGTAGAACCCCGAAAAGCCTCTTAGTCGGCCCGTTTATTCCTTATACATAGTATGTTGGGACGAATGAATTAACAGTAACAATACTTGGTCATTTTGTACGTTTTAAAATATGAAACAAGGAGGTGTTCATGTTTTTTTTTCGGGAAAATTGTGGTAGGTCTATCACATGTGAGAGTCCGCCTGGGTAGGTACCACCGCAATGTCTATTTCTGTCGCCAAGCAGCAGTGTGTAGTTACTATTGTATTCCGGTTTGAAGGACATTGTAGCCAGTGTAACTACTGGGGCCTTATTCTCTATCCCGCACGTTATTTTAACAGTGCGTAACAAGCACGTAACACAACGCGTCATGTTTAGGACTATAGAAATTTGGCTTACAGAATACCATTCCACGCACATTTCTCGAAGATAACATGACACGGCCGCGTTACGCGTTTACACTATCATACAGAACAAGGGCCCTGGACATAATAAGATTTAACATCTCATGTCTCAGAATGGCGAGCGCAATAGAATACCAAATAATACTTTGTAATTCAAGGTGTTGCATGGTGGTTCTACTGTTTACGGGCGGTCATATTGTTTACTATTGGGTGAGCGGTAAGCTAGTCTCGTCATTTGAAGCAATAAAAAATATTATCTGACTGCACTAAAATAGAGCCTATCCTTCAGTTTAGACCTCTAGAATACATCGGTGAAAACTGCATTCAATTCTATGCAGTAGTTTTAGCATGATTGATTTCTTCCTAACCTAATTTAGAAAAGTCAGAGGTGTGTGCCGTTGGGGTTTGAACCTGCGGACATTCGTCTCGGCAGTCCGTCCCACACCCAACTAGGCTATCGCTGCTTTTACCCTCTCTCCTCCTGGAACAAAATTCGAAATATGGCCGCCCTTGAGTTTAAAGCTATTTTAAAATATTTTTATCTGAAATACATTTCTGCAATTTCGCATGAAATTGATATGATCAGTGCGTTCCGAAACCATATATTTTGAAACGTTAAACCGGAATATAATTATTAATTCCGGTGTGTATCGGCATTTCGGGAAATTTGACCGACATCATTGCGTATTTAATTTAGTAGAAATGTTATGTATATTGATTTCAGTCAATATTAATAAAACCGAAAATTTGCCTTAATTTTCAACGTTTTATTGTAATATAATGTTAGGACTATAGTGTTTTGGGTTCAATCCCCGGGTGAGGCAATAATGTTGAGTTTTTATTTAGTATCAGTCCGTAGTCTGATATTGGTGCCCGACATAGTGATAGGTTTGCACCCATCATATCAGACGATGTAACACTGAGCTAAACATGTTTGCTCTGGTTGCACGTCTGCTCACCCCTTCGGGGATAAAGCGTCATGAGCGTTTATTGTTTATCCAGCAAAAGTTAATAGTACATTTTAAAATGTTTGACATTTATTGGCACGGAGCCGCAACTAACAATCAATCAAAAATATATCCAAAATTCTGAATATACACGCGGAAGATTTTAAATATTTCCATATTTGAATTTTATTTATATAAGAAAACACATAAACTGAATAAATTATAAATATACTGATTGAATTTTCATGGAATATGTAGCCAGTGTAACTAATAGACATAATGAGACTTACATCTCATGACTCCAAACAATAACAATACCAAACAATACTTTGTAATTCAAAGTTTTAGATGGTGTTTCTATTGTTTACTGGCGGTCATATCGCTTATCATCAGGCGAACGGCAAGCTCGTCTCGTCATTTAAAGCAATAAAAAAAAACCTTGCTTGCTCTAATATTACTTTTATCCTGGAAGTGCACATTGGATGTTTCACTAAAGTATTTCACGCTACCAAAGCCTCCAGTCAAAAATTCATTGCAAAAATATCCAAAGCAATTTTATTTGAAAGCTCGCTGTCGTCTACTGCATAGATACTATCGATAGATTCACCCACCGGTAAAACAAGCCCCTATTGTCCCCCTATCTGAAGATATCGTGAAACCAAACAACAAATGCACACCGAAAAATATAATATACATTCAAAACCACCCATCCAACAGCTTTGACGACCGCAAAGTTAAAATTGCCGCGACGAATGACATCGCTAGTATGGGTTTTGCTGTTAAATCGGACGGAATTAATCTTTATTGCGTGGTGTTAAGGTTGAATGGAGTGTATGTTAGTTGGTTCAAGCAGGGCGGTTAAGCACTCAATGTACCCTTTATCTTAGATTAAAAATGTGGGTGGTTTCAGTTCGCTGCGTTAGGTAGTGATAGGTGCGAATATTGTAAGGCGTAGAACAATGGGATATCGAGCATACTTTAAGTTTTAAAGTAGAGTATATCTAATAATACTAGCCGGGTATTATAATCTCAGCTGGGAAGGATCTTTTACATAACTAAGCGTTTTAGCCAGTCCACGCTGGGTTAGTACAGACATACACACATTATGTATTTATCCCATAGGGCTATACAGAGGTGCAACTAGGGCACCCACTTTGCGCTAACTGTTCCGTCCCATGATGTGATAGCGAGCCTATCGCCATATCTGGCACAAATTTGAGACTCCGGGCTGGTGCTGAGCAGAAAAAATCCAAATATCGCTTTGCCCGACCTCGGATTCGAACGGAGGCAGACAGACATGACACACCTTCGAAATTCTTTTGTAGAATTTTTAATCGACTTCCAAAAAATATGTTATCAATTCGACGTGTCTTTTTTATGTTACCTCAGACCTCGATCATATCCAAACAGATTTGGAATTATTTTTTTTATTCGAAAGAATATACCTTCAGGTCCCATAGATTTAAAGATGTCAGTTTCCTCAGGTTTTCCTTCACCAATGCACACCCTTTAAGTCAGAGGTTCCTTAGGTTTTTAAACTGCAAGTTTGTCTCGGCTTCCATTCCCAATTACACTTTTAGAAAATATCGATTTGCTTCGCGAAAACACGTACTTCCTGTTGGATTACAGTGAAAAACTTAAAAATAAAATGTATCTGCAAATTGTGTAATTAATTATTAGTTGAGTATTTATTTACGGGGCAGTGTTGGTATATGATATATTATATAAATAATTACTAACAAACTTTTATATACTGGCAACACTTTTTGATATTTTGTTAATTTTTAAGTCTGGTCTCTCTTGTATTCGATCACTGTAATGGCACTGTGTCTTCTCTATAACAAAAAAGTTATCTTTAATTATACTTCGTTTTTCACTGCAATCCAACACTTCCTACCTAGACAGCAACTCTAATATACACCTCTACTGTATTGTATATTGTATCACTTTTATACACTTCTGTTTTCTCTTTCTTCCGTGTTTAAGCATCCCACTTGGAGAAGCTAAATATTTATTAAGATGTGTATTGACAAGTTATACCAGGTAACAGCAGAATTACCAGCTCTTTGGAGCAAAGCATATTGCTGAGCTGGGGCCTGATTGCGGCTGCAATATCTCACAAATGGATATGTACTTGACTATTGTCTAAGTATATCAAGTTATACTGTGTGTTAATTGTAGCCTAAATAAACTTATCTATCTATCTACTGAAATATGAATTCACAAATGCATTTGTCTCGCGAAACACCAAGGGGTGACAAGAACAAATAATTCGATTTAAAAATCTAAAGAATATTGAAGGGGTCGCTTTGTTGTTTGCAATTAGGGTTAAAACTTAACAATTCGGCTTTGTCATTGGATCCTTTTTAATCACCACTTTAATAGAATTGAGGACCATTCACACCATATGGCTTGAGGGTTGAAAATTATTGGCATATTTTTTATATCTAGGGTCCAAAATGCATATAACATATTGAAAGGTGAAAAGCTAATTCACTTAAGCGAAATTTTTTGACGACATTAATTTTCATATAGTATATTTCAAATCAGCATTTTTTTTATGTTTTTTTAAGCAATTTAAATTTTTTTGGAAAAAAAAATCCGTTTAAGTCAATTAGTCTTCAACCGTTGATATAGATAAAAAATGTGATATTAGTATTTCTGTTCGGTATCAGAACAAAGTCTGAAATTTGTGCTCGATATGGCGATAGGCTCGCCCTCTATCACACCATGGGACGGAATACAAAGGAAAAATGCGATTTCTGTGTTCAAAATTTTGTCGGTAAGATCGAAAAAAGGTCCTCCAAAGCACTACGCGAGGTCCCTGTAAGCGCGAGGTCCTGGGCGGTTTCCGGTTGCCCGTTTCGCCTCCCCATAAATCCGCCTCTGACTAAAACAATCATACGAAATCATTTAAAAATACGTCTAAAACAGAGTTAATAACAAAACAGTCTGTAGTTAGCACAATATCTAAGCTAAAAGGAAGCTTGTGATACGTACCGTCTAATAAATGCCTTTTTAGTCAGGCAAAGACTGTATACTGCCGGACAGAAGTTTCGTACACTGAGAACATTTCATTGGACGTTAATAGTAGAATTAATTCCTAGCTCTGTTGGTATAGGGTTAGATTTCGTACATTATAATACTATAGGTCTACCCTACTATAGGTCTAGCCTTGTTGAAAATAGAAAGGACTGTCGAGTCGAACGTCCGCAGGTTCAAAATTCAAGGCAAACGTAACGCAGTTTTCAAAATTACGTGTTATTGTTTGTAAATTATTGCTTGTTTTAACGGTAAAGGAAAATATCACGAGGAAATCTACCTATCAGAATACTTCATAAGAATTTTGAGGGTATATGAAGTCTGCCTGCACTAAGCCACCGTGGTGGATTAAAGCCTAAATCCTTGTACTCAGCAGTTGCCAGTGTATAATACAGGGCTGGTATTATTACTATATAAAATTATAATCCACAAACGTGTATTTTCTTCCTACTTTATATTTTTATGAGTTATAACTATAGTATCAATTCGGGTGATCCATTAATAAGTATTTAATCTCAAATACAATGCGTTTACAGAACAACCCGAACCCAAACATTTCAAAACATTTACATCTTATCATCTCAAAATCTATTCTCCATTTATTATAAGCAACGTTAAGCATGCAAAATTTTTCGGAACTTTATCACGGTTTTAATATTTTACTTTTGTTCCGACGTTTCGAAGACTTTGCATCCGTCATGGTTACGGGGGGAACTGATCTTCGTAAGATGGTGTTATGCTATTTTAATAATGATTGCCTATCTGACTTGTGCCGCCACTGTATCCACTCCATTCCTCGCAGTGTAGTCACGTGTACAATAGACGTCAGCGGCAGACTCCTGGTGCAACAGATTCCATTTTATTCCATGTTTATAATTTATTTTTAAATAAAACGTTTGCAAAAGTCTTTCTAAAACGTTTAATGGATATTTAAGTTAGTTTTTTATTATACATTTTTAATCTACATAATATATGTTGTAGGATAAAAATATTTTTGTGAGGGTATTTGTGATACTTATTGCTTTAGTTGAAGACGTCCTCTTAGCACTCGCCCCTGAGGTTGACCTACTTAATAGCTTGAAACTGGTTGGCGATTCCGACTACATACTACCTGAGTAAAACCGTGTTGTTTTCGACTTATTTAATATGTCCCGTGTAAGTTTTAATAATATTATACTTATTGATATAAAAACACTGAGGCATTTGATGGGGCTTCGCTAAGTGGAGATCATCGCGTTCTGTTCTTACTGACCCACATGACGATACTCTGGCTATTCGTCGTAAAAATGAGTCGTAACTCTTACACTATCAGACTGCAGTTCCGTTCTCGCCGAGGACCTCGCCTCGTTCCCCGTCCCACCGATCCTTCTAATAGTTCTGGGCCGCGTGCCGACGAATACAGTGAAGGTATTTTTTTTTTTAGGTACATGCCCCGCAGATGAGGAGAGCGGAGGACCGAACAGCGTGGCGCGCTTTAGGTGAGGCCTATGTTCAGCAGTGGACAGCTGTGGGCTGATGATGATGATGATGATGCCCCGCAGTCTACAAACAGTGAATGGTATACTATATTCCTCCAGCTTAGCAACTGCAGGGCCTTGATGGAGAGTAGGAAGGGGCAGTTGGGAAGCAAGTGTAGGGGAAAGGTAAGGAAACATCTCAGGATGGGTGGAGCGTCCCTTTAAGATACATTACTCTAGTTGGGGTTTATACACCTTGCGAGTACTCTCTCTATCTATACTTATGGAGGAAATACAGCCAAAGACAGCGCTTGGAAGGTGCAGGAACTATTGCAGAAAAGATGGGAATTATTATTATTATTACATATTGTTTTTATTTTATTTTTTGTCCTCCGTCGTCATTTCCAACAAACGGCCCAACGGAAGATCAGCGCTGGCTTCACTGTCAGCATATTGCTGAGTTGGTGTCTTTTTGTGACAAACATAGTTTTAAGTTTTTTTTTGTCTGCTTCGCTTGTTTTTTATGTTTATGTAACTTGTGTTTGTTGCAAAATAAATTTCTTTTCTTTTCTATCTTTCTTTTCTTCTAGTGGGTTGCTCTAAGCATGGTCGCTTCAGTTCCAAGGGTTGCGAGCGCCTAAAGCTCTCACTCAAAAATCCGGTGTATTTGTATAAGCCGGTCCTGCTAGGCAAACGTATAGTTAGGTTTGAAAAAAAAATGGACCGAGGAAGTTGGTCAAAGTTGTATCGGTCGGTTGGTTTGTTTGTCAAATGTTTGTAGTCAGTGATAGTTCTTTTTATTTTCATAAAAACTTCAGTTCATAAATGTATTGTATCAAATCCTATTCTTTTCTTAGATAGACAGAAATAGTGCGGAAACGACTCAACAGATTTGTATGACATCTATACTTATATAAAACAAAGTCCCTTTTTATGTCTATCTGTATGTTATTGATTTTCTCAAAATTTAATGAACGGATTTTTATGAAATTTCGTATGGAGATAGTTTAAGACCCTGGGAAGGTTATAGACTCCTTTTTATCCCGGAAAAATATATAGCGGCACTTTTATCCCGAAAAACTCCTTCACGCGGGCGAAGTTGAAGGAAAATAGTTTTTTTCTTCAGAATAGCACATATTAAAATGTATTCACACGGTCGAAGCTCAGAGCAACACTTTAAACAATTTTAATCAAAGCAAAGCATTCTCTTAACAAGAGTATACTCTCAATCAATCAACGTGTCAACTTAATCGTCATTCTGAACGTGAAACAAAACATTAAGAAGGAAATTAAAAACATTAGAAGTTAATTTCTGTTTAAAGAATTCATTAACCGACTTCAAAAATGGGGGAGGTTCTCAATTCGACTGTATGTTTTTTTTATGCATTTGTTACGCGATTACTCCGCCAATTATAGACCGATTTTCAAAATTATTTTTTTGTTTGAAAAGAGATACTTCTGAAGTGGTCCCATAGTCACTAAGTTAGGATCTGATTTGCCCCTGGAGAAATCGAGAGCAACTCTTAAATTTTATAGGCCCATTCATCATTTTTCGCAAATGTTATGAAGTAACTTAAGTATTTGCGTATAGTAATCATCATCTTATGTAGCTGAGCTGATGATGGAAGGTACAACTCCTTACAGTAAATAGTTTCTCGAAGAGGCATCGACTGATTTAGTAAATTCTTTTTGTGTTTGAAATGGCGTTTGTTATTTGGTCTCATGATTATTACTAACACCAGAGCAAAAAATAAAAACGTTTTAATAAAACATTAAACCGCCTTCAAAAACCACTAAAAACTATGAAATAATTTTACATTATTTATATACAGGTTACTAATATTGGAGACGGTGCCTATTAAAAATTAAATTTTAAGAAATATCCGAAACTCTTCGCAAATATTCATATTCATATAATTAAGAAGTAAAAGGTAAAAAATATTTCAAAACACTACCACTTCAATAGACTTCTAGACATACCATAGTTGCTCTTATTTCAAAGAATCCAACAATGCGTTGTAAAATGCATTCTACTACTCCGTAAATAGTTTTCGAATTGCAACAACAAAGAGAATCCCACGAGAAGCAAGCGTTGTTGTCGAGCGATTCAACGGGGCCTCTAACTTAGATCCAACAATAGTTTTCAGCCAGTTATTGTAAACAAAGAAATAAAACGTTCCTTTTTTGAATTGTGTTCATTCTTTTTTTAGATGATGAGCAAGTTGTTTGCCTAATGGATGCCACGCTTATTCATCAGAAATTTGAATTTAGAAGTTCATTTCCCTGAGCTACACTCGTATTATGACTTCAGATGTTTTCTTACTTCTTACTAATATTATTAATGCGAAAGTTTGTGAAAATGTTTGGATGTTCGTTAGAAGTAAACGTAAAAACAGCTAAAGGGATTTGGATGAAATTTGGCATACGGATAGATCATGTCCTCTATTGACATATAGTCTAATTTTTGTCCCGGTAACTTGCTACTATGAGAAATAATGGAGGTTTTAAATGTATGGCGGTGACAGCTTACACGAGGCGCTATAAATCGCTGCAGTGTTTCGGGATTTTTGTGGCGGGAAAGGTCATTATTACTCCCATAATAAATAAGGGAAATTTTAAATAGATGGTGCTGATGGCTTAACGGGGCGCTGTAAATCGCTGTATAATTAACACCCACAAAGCCGCGTGCAACACCTATGTCTTAAAATATCATAACTACGGTTTCAATATCCTTCAAACCGAAATATAGGAATGCCTTCAGTTTCTTAAAAATAGACAAATCACAGATATCAACTATAAGACTAAAATATTTCCATAGTTGACACAAACGCGTGTTATTTCAAACTGCGTCCAAATTTTTTGTCACAACTCGAAATCCATTTGCGCCGTGCATTTGGAAGCTTAAAACAATGGATACAATTAAAAATATGAAATTTCTCTCCGACGGATCTCGCTAGACGTAAAGGCAAACGCAGACGGCAGGCAGATAGTCATACTCTTTTATTCATAGAAGTTATTTATCTAAGGACGAAGTATTGCTGTGATAACAAGTCTGTTTCTCAGCTTTGTTTATCTGACAGCCAACTAGATTCAAGTTGTATCTCAATATTAGCCAATCACAACGGCCCTATGTCTACGCACTGCGAAGGCTGCCATGCCGTCAGCACTGGGAAACAGACTTGTTATCACAGCAATGCTCCGTCCTTAGATAAATAATGTCTATGAATAAAGGGATAGTATATAATATTTATATACAGATTTTACTCATTGATTCTAATTTCGCGCAGATGTTGTCTTCTAGCACTATACGATAGAAAATGACGGTAGAGAGTTGTTAATAATTCGTTTTTATATTACTACTATGTTTAGTTTGGGGCTCCACCCGCGTGAAAATGATTTTCCTGGATAAAAATCCCGCTTTAAATTTTCCAGGATGGAATGGAGTTTATATTTTCAATCAAGCCTCTAGCTATATGTCGGGGAAAACTTCATTCAATTCTATGCTTTAGTTTTTGCTTGATGCGTGTACATACAGACAAAAATACAAAAAAAATGTTTTGGCTTCTGTTGCTCTAATAAAGACCTCCATATTCGTTTTTCTTCAAACCTATAATGTACAGACATCGGCCTGTAAGAATTTTGGTATAAGTATATATAACATTCAGAATTACTATGAATAATCGTTAAACTAATTAATTGAGCAGCAGTGTGTAGTCACTGTTGTGTTCCGGTTTGAACGACATTGTAGCCACTGTAACTACTGGACATAATGAGACTTAACATCTCATGTCTCAGCATAGCGAGCGCAGTGTAATACCACACAATACTTTGCTATTCAAGATGTTGGATGGTGTTCCTACTGTTTATAGGCGGTCGTATAGCTTTACACTCTCGTCTCGTCATTGAAGCAGCAATGTAAAATAAAAATATATGTCTCTGGCACAGCGCACCACGATTACACAAGGACGTTGAGAAACCCCGAATCGGCTGAACTCATTTTGACAATATTTTTAACTAAGAACTTTTGTGATGAAGTTTGCTGAAGTCTGAAAGTCTCATGACTACCTCTATACATTAATTCCGTGTAAGTTATTATTATGCTATTACTTTAGTTTTTTACTTAATAGAATTTTATCAGTCGTCTGCGTTTCCCGTTAGAATAGGACTGCACCGTCTCCGAGGATTTTCGTCAGAACTTTTAGTTTCCGACAGCTCCGGACTATTGTTTTTAAGGATTTTACAGTTTAAATAGCATGCTTGAAGGTTTTGTCATAAGTATCATATAACAAAAATATTATTTTGTTAGGATAATATTATTGTGAAGGTATATGACAATTTCTTATAAAATAGTTTTTGACAGATCTCATTATTTTGTTGTCTTTTTTTTGTGAGGGTATGTAATACTTTCTTATAAAACAGTGTTTAACAGACCGAGGCAGTTGGTCTTTGACACTCGTATCGGTCGGTTATTTAGTGAAAATATTTTTTTAGTGATAGTTCTTTTTACACAACAAAATTGCTTCTTAACAAAATTATCTTACTCATATTCCAGTTACTAATATAATAATATCCCTGTATTATATACTGTCCCACTGCTGGGCACGTGTCTCCTCTACTACTGAGAGGGATTAGGCCTTAGTCCACCACGCTGGTCTAGTGCGGATTGGTAGACACACCCTGAAATATTCTATAACTTCTCAGGTATGCATGTTTTGTCACCTTGTTTTCCTTCGCCGTTACAACAAGCGATAATTCACAAAAAATACACACATAACTTTAGAAAAGTCAGAGGTGTGTGCCCTTGGGATTTGAACCTGCGGACATTCGTCTCGGCAGTCCGTTCCACAACCAACTAGGCTATCGCCGCTTATTCCAGTTATGGAACTTATAATGTTTTGTATAGGCCTAAGTAATACTATTTACTGCTCATGTTTCCAATTTTCCAGAATGAGCCTGTACATTCAATACTGCTAGTATTTTTTTTATTGCTTTGAATGACGAGATGAGCTTGCCGTTCGCCTGATGGAAAGCGATACGACCGCCCATAAACTGTAGAAACACCATCCAACGCCTTGAAGTCGAAGTATTTTTTGGTATTCCACTGCGCTCGCCATCCTGAGACGTGAGATGTTAAGTATTATTATGTCCAGTAGTTACACTGGCTACAATGTCCTTCAAACCGGATCACAACAATGACTACACACTGCTGCTTGGCGGCAGAAATAGACATTGCGGTGGTACTTACCCAGGCGGACTCTCACATATGAGAGACCTACCATCAGTAAATATTTTTCGTATACGCATTGCAAACGTCATAATCTCTTCATATTGCGCGTGCTAATGGCATCTTTATTAAAGGCAATCTCTAACCCAATGGTATTCAAAGATAGATACATAGAGGTAATAAAACTGAAGTGGGACAAGAAGTGGGGCTTCGACTCGGTCACGGGCAATTAAAGTTCAAAACGCGGAGTTTCTCGTTCAAGTGGTGATTCTGAATTGAGCTGAGAAAGGGTAGAATGGTACATTATCTAGAATTTAAATAGTGAAGGGCTGATATCCTTAATTTACTAGTATTTAGGGTTATTTTGATATTGCGTTAATAAATGAAACCATATACTTGTCTTAACCTCTGGTAACATCAAAAACCATTAACGAATAATTACACCAAAACTTCTCAGTTTTACTTAGTTTTTATCATTTTGTAGTTTAGTGCAAATATGGGGAGTGCGTGAGGGTATTTTTGAGTGAAAGTGTGATGTCGCTGCGACGAATTCTCTTCAAGTAGTAGAACTAAAATTAAAATTACTTATTATTATTATTTATTATTTGGCCTACCCAAAGATAAATAATAAATAATAATAATGTTCAGCAGTGGAAATCCTGCGGCTGATGATGATGATGATATTTTTTTTGAAACTCCCACTTTTTAATTTTACATCTATGGTTCGAACAATTTATTGTACAGTGTTATTTTAAAGACGATAAGTATGTGGTTTCATTCCGTAACGCGATGTTAAAATATCCCTGCATACTCTCTTAATGGCGTAGTTGTATTACGTGGTACGATCACCGCTCTAAGGTGTCACGTTCAAACCCCAGGTCGGGTGATAATGTTTTTGCACAATATCAGTTCGGATACTTTAATTTGTGCTCCATATGGCGATAGGCTCGCGCCCTATCACATCATGGGATAGAATATATACAGCGGAGAGTGAGTGCACTAGTTGCGCTTCTGCCTAACTCTTCAGGGATCAGACGCGTGAGTATGTGTTATTTAAATTATTTTTATAGCTGCTTTTGTAAGCTTGGTATATACCAAAGGCGGCCTTTAGGGGTGGCGAACCGGGCAACGGCCCGGGACCTCGCATTTACAGAGGCTTGGCGCGGTGTTTGCAGGACCTTTATTTTACGTTCTTACCGACGAAACTGTTAAAACAGGGAAACGTATTTTTACTCTGCCCGGGGCCTCGCGTCTGTTTCTTTTTGGTTTCGCCTGGGGCCTAGCGTCGTTTAGGGCCGCCACTGGTATACACTACTGTATAAAAACATCACTATGACGCATAATTTATGTCTTAAAAGTCTTTAATTCAATTCCCAACTCGTACATGACGTAAAGGTGCTCTGGTTACTGCCCTGCCTAGCTCTTCAGGGATAAAGGCATATGTTTGTACGTTTAAAATTAATATGTAAATTGAACCTGTAATGCTCGGAGTTTCGTAGCTCGCTGTAAGCACCTCCAAGCTCCGTGCAATTCAAACACTAGTAGAGCGTAGCTACTTGCTACTACGGTGAGTAGCATCCATTCCATATCTCTAGTTATATTTATAGTTTAACTTTAAAATTACTAGAATGTATGGATAAAGATTATTTACACACACTCATACCTTTTATCCCCGAAGGGTTAGATAGAGGTATACCTGCAACACCCATTTTCTGCCGTGAGTAGTCCCATTTTTTAATTTAATAATATCAAAATGACCCTATACAAGGATAAGTGAAATAATAGATTATCTGGCAATCATCTCCTTAAAATCAATAAAAAAGAGAGATGTAAGCATTGTATCACAACATTAGCATTGAAAAATATTATTTTTGATGCATTCAACAGCTAAAGAAAATTTTATAATTGTATAATATTGTACGTAGATATTGTAACTATAACTTTTCGGACAACCAAAACTTCAATTCGTCCGTGACCCTGAAGGCTGCACTCTTCGAAGCGTCGCGAGAAAATTAGAATATAAAAAACCGCGATAAAATCCGAAAAATAGTTTATTTTAATTCATTTCCATAAACATAAGAAATCACAACTTTATCACAAGACGAACGACTTTTTTTTTGACCACCTATTCAAACACTAATCACTTTATTTCACAATTGCGAATAAAAAATAACAAAATGTTAGATAATTTAGAATCGCACTAAACATATTAGATAAAGCTAAATGATTAGGGTCGGCCCCAGTTGTGTGGGACATAATGTCCATCCTCCCATTAAGTTAGCGAAATGGTTACAACTTTGTACGTATTTTCGGACTCCTAGCACGAATACGATTATTAAAATGAACTTAAGTTCGCGGTTTCGTCTAATCTTTACACTTATTAAATAACATTTACATATCTTTTGTAACGGTCATGATATGGGAACAAGTTTTGGAGTACAATCTAGATTAAGTGCTAACCCTAGCTATAAATATCAGTCCTGTATTATATACTGTCCCATTGCTGCACGGGCCACCTCTACTACTGAGAGGGATTAGGCCTTAGTCCACCACGTTGGCCTAGTGCGGATTGGTAGACTTTACACACCCTCGAAATCTCTATAAAGAACTTCTCAGGTATGTAGGTTTTCTTACGATGTTTACTTTCACCGCTAAAGCAAGCGATAATTCACAAATAATACACATATAATATTTAGAAAAGTCAGAGGTGTGTGCCCCTTGGGTTTCGAACCTGCAGACATTCGTCTCGACAGTATTCTACTTTCTACTTATTTGTAGTTTAAAAAGAAAAGTTTTTTTTATTGTGGATTGAATGACCTAACTAGCTTGCCGTTCGCCTGATGGTAAACGATACGACCGCCTACAAACAGTAGAAACACCATCCAACACCTTGAATAACTAAGTATTCTTTGGTATTCCATTGGGCTCTTCATCCTGAGACATGAGATGTTAAGTCTCATTATGTCCAGTAGTTACACTGGCTACAATGTCCTTCAAACCGGAACACAAGGATGGCTACACACTGCTGCTTGGTGGCAGAAATAGACATTGCGGTGGTACTTACTCAGGCGGACTCTCACATATGAGAGACCTACCACCAGTTGAAATCTCCTCTTATTTCATATCTACGGGTTGAGAAACGTGCTGTAGTATTATTTACGAAATGTATGTGGTTTAATTTAGCAATAAAATGACAAAATGACCCTGTATATAAAGAATAGCAAGATTGTCTTCAGTAAACAGTAGAAGCAAGGCAATCAGTTCGCAAGTGTCTGTTCGCACAATACATCCGCTATGATATTACTGTGCCTGTTTCGCTTCAGTTTTCTTTTTCAATTTCAAACTGTCTGTAGATCTGAACGAAACAAGTGCGGAAATAGGGATTCCGGTTGGAATAATGTGGAAATGTCTGATGATTATTTATTTAAACTGTTTATTGTACATCCAATGTTATAGAAAATTAATTATACAATAGATTGTGAAAAAACAGGAAGTAAGTTGGAGAGCTAACGTATTACATAGCGGAACCCCCCTACCCCCCACTTTCATAATACTAATACTTGCATAATATTGTATAATTACATAAGATGTGACATTGTATACTAATTATTCGATAATTAAAACACCCATTGCCTATTGATTTGGAAAAGAAAAAAAAATAGGAAGTACAAATGGAGGTGTTATCGAAATCGACAATAACTCCCAGACAACCTTTGGATGGATTTAAATAACTAGGAATAAAACGAGCGTAAAGTCATTCAGTCATAGAGAATAATAAAATTTTCAAGTTTCAATCCGCTATTTTCAATAGTAGTACTAGATGTAGATAAATACTAGATAGATTTCATTGTATGTACTAGAACCGATTTTTAGTAAAAAAATATATTTAAGTGACTATTATTTCAAAAATTTGTTAGTAATTAAATTGAAATAAAACTATACGGATTTTATCTCTGTTATTTGTATCATTATTTTCTTCCGATTTTTCGAAGAATTTGCAGCCTTCATAATCACGGGGGACTACTAGGTTTTTATCCAGTAATTATTATTTATCAAGCTTACAAAAACAGCTATAAAAATTATATTTTAAGATCATTGAAATAACACACACTTAAGCCTTTTTCCCCGAAGAGTTAGAAGCGCAACTGGTACACCCACTTACCGTCATGCATATTCTATCCCATGATGTGATAGGGGGAGAGCCTATCGCCATATCGGGCAGATTGCAGACCCCGGGCTTATACTAAGTAAAAAAGATTTACATAAAGATATAAAAAGTATATTTGTTTAAACTACAATAATTTATTTCATTGTTATCTTTTTTATTGATAATTCTTTTTCTTTAATTTTTTAGTATTACTTATTAATTATTATTGCTTTCAGCCATATGGTCCAGAGACAATGGCCAAATAAAGTTTTTTCTTTCTTTTTTTTCTATTTAAAAAATATATCATAGTCTTATCCACAACATTCTGTCTTAAATAAAGCGTCGCGACGTCTGAAATTTGCTGTTATAGGAAGTGTATCTTCGAAAAGGCCAGTGGAGTTTTACGTCTAATAAAATTTAAATAGTATGCCGTTTGTTTATATTGCTCGACTTTGGAGTGGTCTATAGCTATGCTTATGGTCTGGTGTTTATATTTGATTAATATACGTAATTTCACATTCCCATTATTTATCATAGCTTTATAATCCGGCACCGCCCACGTGATTTTTTTTTGTGTCGTAAAAAGCATTCGGGAGCATCTAATGTACAATCGGACAAGTTGGTGCTAGTACACTTCCAAACACATTTTGCTTGACCGGTCTAATGTCCCGAGATATTTAGACACGCCCCTGTCTCATATTTCACCAATTACGACAGTTTTGGAGATGTGCGAAAGGAACAGCAGATAACTATTATTGTTTACTTTAGTTGTATTTTACTGATTGACGACGCGCACGCAACTATTGAGTACCAGTAGTATTTTGCTCACACTTATTTTTTCGTTTACGGACACCGATATCTTGCCACTACGTAGACTTATGTTCGTTTACCGGACTCTTAATTACTTAGTCGCCGACCCGTCATGTGACTACTGCACCATGGATTATATATTCCGGGAATTAAATATTACAGTAAGTAAATCAGTCATACTATACTATATAATATTTTAATATTAATTTTAACTAGTGGACGTTAATATGCGTGGGAAAAATATCGTCAGGGCAGAGAACTAATAATTAAAATTTTGCAGTTTTGAGAAAATCGCGGTTTATGGCTTTTTTAATTATTGGTCATCATAATTAATTATATTTAAAGCCAACATAGACCACCTTTTTAAGCTCTTTTAAATATAATTATAATATTATTGAGTTTTTATGAATACTTATTCCTTTAATTGTGTAAAACAGACTTCAATATGCTACTTATTATATTTTATATTAATCCTTAAGTTATCCTATCTATCGTAGGGTCAAATATCATTAGTCATTGTGTGTTTTTTTGCCAAAAAATTAACATAGTGCTATTGATCATACTTGTAGTAATCTATGTAGTATGTTATTTAAGTTGCTTTACGAATAATCAAATGTCAATATATTGAAAAGAAATATAATTGGAAAACTTAAAAGTACTCAATGCAAAAATAAACTACTTCGACGGGTATACTCACTATACTTATAGGTGTTACCTATCTTTTCTTGATCTCAGTTAAAAATTCAGAGTTTTCGATATTGAAACAGCAGTAGCATTAAGCGTAACTTTTACCGTCAACTTTTAATAGTAAACTCTAATTTAATGTTGGGAATATATTAAGACAGGCCGGTAAGCCTTTTAGTCCAGTCAATAAGCTCAAAAAGGTGTCAATTTATGTATTAGAAAGATCCAAAAATATGAGTGATAGCTCATTCGATTTGGATAACATGACGTCTAGAAAAATAATCTTTAGTGTTCATTGGCACTTAAAAAATACAATTGTTATTAAGAGGATAAAGAGGTTCTTCGATAACTTAAAAAATAAGAATAAGGAGGAAATTTCCATTTCAATCCTCCTTATTTAAGAAATAAGGAGGAAATTTCCAATTTAAAGAAGAAGACGCCCGAAATTCTATCTCCTTTATTAATAATTTTTATTTAATGCCAAAAATATAGACGAGTATAAATAATTTATGGATAGGCGATAATTTGTTTTTATTACAGTAATATTGCATAGCCAACATTTTTATTGCTGCACATGTGCAGTTTAAAAGTGTAAAGATTTCACATAAAAGGGTCTTTGTTAGAGGACGACATTTTTTTATGTTTTTGTTAACCCCGGTTCCATGTCGACGCCTTTATCGGAAAGCGGCGTCCATTGTTTATTGAATTTAGACGAGTTTAAAGATTTTAAGTAGTGGTAATATGATTTCTTACTAGAGTAATTAACTATGTCGGCGCGTTTGTAAAATCCGCTTATAGACGTTTAAGTCCCACCCAGTTTAACCCAGAGGTTTCTGTTATTATTATTTCTTTTACAACTACATAATATGTAGCACTGAATTAAAGTAGAATTACAATCCGATTTAATGCAAATTTGGGATTTTTATCTCAATAAAATGTGTGCAATTATGGAAAACAGAGCTGATTTTTTTTACTTAATTTGGATTATTTCGTACTTGACCCACGTATTTTGTGTCGACCGCACTGGCGTTCTGCTCCCATATAAATTTTATTATTTTGGCACTGTAGTCATTACGTTAAAATATTATTAGAATAATAGATTTTAGTAATTAATATATAATTTAATTGTATTACAGAGAACCACTGTCCCTCGATTTATACACTAGGATGCGGATGAGAGCTTCATCGCCAACCGATCCAGAGCGCACACTCTACTCAACCTGCCTGTTGAGCGTATCAAACTTGTAATGAATACAATTAACCCGGCGTCATTGTTGCCGGGTATCTAATACCCGACGCATTTTAAAACTGTCATAATTTTAAAACAAAATGCGCGTGTCTTTTGTCCTTTACAGTAGCTGCGGTCGTTGACCTCTATTTGCGTATTCTCTTCTCTATTTAGTGTTGCTCCGGCTACCTCATAGTTTAAACGTGTGTAAAGAGCGCGCGGGTAAGTTATACCCGGCCACAATGGCCACGTAACATTTATAAAGACAGCGTGTTTGTTGTTTTTTATTGTTTATTGATAAATTGCATATCGTTTTTCACAATTTTATGAACCATGTCTTACGAAAGCGAACAACGTCGACTCTTAGCCTTATTTGAACAAGCTGACGCCAGTGAAAATGAACAGTGCAGTTCAGACGACCAGGGTGAAATCGACCATATTTCAGAGCGAAGTCAAGGCAGTAATACGGAACAGGAATGCAGCGATGATGAGCAAGAAGTAATTGTTTCAACAAGTAACCAGCAATTTTATATTGGTAAAGACAATTCCACCAAATGGTCTTCGCAACCACCTCGGACCAACGTTCGCACAAGGTCAGAAAACATAATTTTACAAAAACCTGGGGGTAAAAGCCTATTGCGCAAAATGATAAGACTGAAATAGAGTGTTGGAAACGCTTTATAAATAATAATATGCTGGAACAAATACTTTGTCATACTAATGCTAAGATAAAACAGAGACAGTTGTCTAACAATAAACAATCGCTTCAGTATTTATTGAAAGAAACAACTATAGATGAACTATCAGCTTTGTTTGGCTTGTTGTACTTGGCTGGACTAAATCGTTCTAATCGCCAAAATTTGAGCGACTTGTGGAGAACCGATGGTACTGGTGTGGAAATTTTTAGTACTACTATGTCTTTGCAGCGTTTTTACTTTTACAAAGCTGTTTGCGTTTTGATGATGCAACAACACGCCAAGAGCGAAAGCAACTGGACAATCTGGCTCCAATTAGATATTTTTTTGAAGAGTTTGTCTCAAACTGTAAAAATACTTATACTCTATAAATTTTATGTTTTGTCTCTAAATGTCTATTATGTTATGTTTTCGAATAAACGTTTTAAGTTATGTTCTAAAAAAATTATCCCAGAATAAAAAGATTTAATTTGATGAGTAAGATGCTCATTTTATGATAAATAAATGTTTGATTTTTATTAATAATGTATTTAACTACCTATTTCCCTATTATAGAAGACTAATATTGACATATGCTTGATTCAGTGTACAATAATGTACATGGGTAAAATTTACCCGGCCACAACGGCCAAGTTCTGTTTATTAGCCACAATGACGCCGGGTTAAATCATATCACTGAAGTAACAAAAAAAATGTGTTTTATTTACATAGACTTTCTACGAAATTTCATTTTACATGTGTATCTCATTATTTATTGGTGTTGCAAATATATTATCTACTATATTCGATTTTAACTTTTGATAATTATATATCGTAGCGATATGTGCGTGGGCCTCATGGACTGGTTCACAAAACGAGCCTATTGCAATAAATCATTTTATTTGAAAGATTTGATTGTGAGATTTAAAAAAACTTATTTACTTTAAATTTTACACTTAAAATGAACTCTGCAAATATAAACGTTATTACATTTGGAAGGCATCCCGAAAAAGTTAAGTAATCAAAAATCTTGTTTAGTTATCTCTGAAAATAATTACTTACTGCAAATATTTTTTTTTTCATATTTTTTTTTTTTAAATTTTTCCCTTTATATCCGTAAATGATAATAATAACACTTACTTATGTAAAAAAAAAACAGGTAGTTATATCTTTTGACGAATCGTGAAATTATTTAATGACTCAATGTTACTAATTTTTGGCACATTATTATTCAATAAGTTTGAGGTTGGTTGGAATTTATTCGAAACATAAAACCAGCGCCCATACAAAAAACGGACATGTCCTTTAAAAGTAAATAAAATGTTCAAAAAAGCATAAAAACAATTGAGAAAAAATATAATAATTTCTAATAATGAAACGAATAACAATAATTTATGATTATGTGAATGATTTAACGAATTAAATAAACTGAACTGTTTAAGTAATTTATATAATTCAAAATTCAATCATAATATGCAGCTATTAAATCGGTAAAAAAAATCAATAACTGTAAGTTGATTATAGACTTTGGGTTTTAACTCAGCGAAAACTAAATAATTGGCTAAAGAAAGTAACTAAAATTTACAAACTGGACATGTGCAGCAATAAAATGTTAGCCTTGCAAATACTACTGTAATAAGAATTCAAATCTACGCCTACACTTATAATCTTTAAATGCCTCTAAATTCAATAGCATAACAATCGACTCAGTTTAACGATAAATGCGTCCACGTAAGACCGGTGTCAATACAAACATTGATAAAAATGCGCTCTTTAACAAACCATTTTTATGTGATATATTTATTCTTTTCAAACAACATCTGCAGCAATAAAAATGTTGGCCTTTCAATATTACTCTAATAAAAGCATATTACCACCTACACATAAAATCTTTAAACTCGCCTCAAATTCAATAAATAATAATCGCTGCATATCGATAAATAGACCAATTAACTACTTCAAAAAGGTGTTAAATAGTTCAAATTAGGATGAAAAAAAGGTATTTCGTTATTAACTCAAAAACTATGCATATTTAAGATAAAAAAAGATCATTAAGAGGAAATAAAAAAAAAACAATATCTCCAAGAAACTAATAATTTTAGGTCAATTATTTTAACTTTAATGTTAATACATAATATTTGTAAATACAGAGATTGGAATAAAATGTTATCGTCTAAGTTTTTGAAATAAAATAAAATAACAATTCAAATAATGAAATCTATTAACTATGATTTATTATTATAATATGAATTATTGAACGAATTGAATAAACTGAACAGTTTAAATTTTTACGATTCAAAATTCAATCATAATATTATGCAGCCATTGAATTTATTTAATAAATTAATTATAGACTATGGGTTTAAAGAGACCGAAAACTAAAAAACGGCTTAAAAAGTAGCTAATCATAATTTACCAACAAAAATATAGTTGTGACAAATATGGCGGAAATTGCTTTAAAATGATTATTTTTTTTAATACAACATAAAGTTTGGTTTGTTAAAAGTTAAAAAGAAGATAATCAGGCACATAATATGATATAAAATAATTAACATAATGTCGTTTCTTATTTATTAAAAAATAATGCCAAAAAATTTAACAATATAAACACTGTAAATCGCGATTGTCTCCAACCTATAAAACTTTTGTTATTACGTTCCTTACGCCGACGATATGCATCTTACAAGTATAGGAATTATCGTCATAGCATAGACGTGCGCGCATCAATTTTAATTTCGTTTTCTATTATACACTCAGCAGCGGTTCGGTAGTGTTACGTAACGTCATTGCAGGTAGCCAGCAGACTTACGACTGATATCGATCTATGCAATCGATCCCAAACCCCGCCTCCCAAACGTAGTAAAACAAATTTGCCAAGTTATTTTGACCCTTAGGGTGGTCGACCGCCAACTTTGCTGATTGTACCTTCCTATTCATGAAACAATAGGGTAGTTTTCTATGTTTGATTTAGTTTATTATATGTAATAGAAAATAATATGAAAAGAAATTCTTCTCTAAAATCAGCATCAAAATTGGGTGAAAACTAAGCAGTTATTTATATTTGAAATATTGTTGTAAGCCAAAGTGGGAGCGTGGTGGGGATATCGCGCTGTCCTTTACTCACACACGCAGCGATATAGCCGGTAGCACTAAGTGACGTCACATTTCACTATTACTGTTATTTGACAGCTTCCCCTTCCACCAAATTTCAAAGCTTTATAACTTATTTTTTATTGCGTGGATTTCGAGAATTATTTATGCGATAAATTATGGATGAAATACATTTTTGATAAATGTATCTAAAAAAAATCGTCAACTACCCTATTTTTAAAATCGGTTCAGTGTTCTTGAGATTAACGCGTTCAAAGGAATTCTTCAAATTTATATATTAGTATAAATTAAAAACACACATCACGCGTTTATCCCCGAAGGGGTAAGCAGAGGCGCAACGTGGGCACACACTTTTCGTGAAGTGTGTTCCGTCCCATGATGAGATAGGGGGCGAGCCTATCGCCATATCGGGTACAAATTTCAGACTCCGCGCTGATACTGGTCAGGAAATCCCTGACAGACACTTTGACGACTGTCGTACCGTGCGTGCAGTACAACTACGCCACCGAGGCAATCATAAATTATAATCGCATAATAAATATTTATTAATTAGTATACAAAATAAAAATAAATCTAATTTTCAAATTAATATACCATAAACCGAGGTATATACTTAAACCCGTATATTTGGATTATTTATAAAAGAAAGAATTCCGCAACTCTATGAAACATGTATTTATATCTCTATCTACCCCTTTTTCAAATTACGTGTACATTTACGTAATATTTCAGTTAATACAGAATCTGTTAAGCCAGCCGAATTTTGGATAACGCAGTCAATGAAACCGCGAACGGGTCACAAAGAATATGGAATGACATGAAACGGAATGTATGAACTAGATTTGTGGTTGATTCTATAACTGGATAGGATTATGTACAAAATTAAACATAGGAAACTTCCTATGAATAACAGTTTGCTATTACTGTTATTTGACAACTTTATAACGTATTTATTATAACGTGGATTTTGAAAATACTTTTTCCCATAGATTTAGGATGACATTCACTTTTGCTGAATGTATTAACAAAAAAGTAGTCAACTACTCTTTCGCATACTAACAACCATTATACCAGTGAAGTTCAGAAAAATAAAATTTCAACATATATTTTTTACACAAAAGAACTCACCATAATTTTATGAATTAAATTCATGTTCATACAATATCATCACAAAAGTTATATATAATTAGGTCACAAAACAATATACGAAAAACACCATCTAATTAGACCGAGCAAAAACCCCAGTTTTTGCATCCAATTTAGCTGACAGGCACTGTCTTGTTTTGCGTTCATAAATTTCCAAGCGTCACTCCATTAAATACGAGAAGGAAAATGTACTTTGTGAAGTGAAATTAAGGGAGTTGGAAATCTAATGGTTAAACTTAGACATTAAGAAATGACGTTGGAGGCATATTAATCCAAACCCATATTTTACGGACTTGATACTAAAAACGGTATAGTTTAACGGAAAAGTCGATGTGGTATTGAACTGATGCAATTAAGGCAGATAGTTTGAAGTAAGTAGTGTGAAGAAGGATCATCAAGCAGGGATAAATGAATCCCTTCTAGCCAAATTTAGAGAAAGAGACTGGAGAGGGATTTCTCTTCAACACTCTACCTATAAACGGGGATGGTTGTGAAACGGACTGCTTAGACGAACGACCGCAGTTTCAAATCCCAAGGGCACACACCTCTAACTTTTCTAAAAATTATGTGTATATTCTTTGTGAATTACCACTCGCTTTAACGGTAAAGAAAAACATCGTAAGCAAACCTGTATACCTGAGAAATTATCTATAGAAATTTTCGAGGGTGTGTGAAGTCTACCAATCCGCACTACAGCATGGTGTACTAAGGCCTAATCCCTCTCAGTAGTAGAGGAGGCCTGTGTCCAACAGTGGGACATTATTTAAAAGGGCTGATATTATTATTATTGCGCTATCGTGACGTCACCACGCTTCCTACCACGTATAGAAGACTCAACTACTTCGCCAGCCCATATAAAATTACTATTAAAATCATAAACACTTCAATTTTCGCGTAAAGGAAGAACTAAGTCATCAACAAGATGTTCTATGTACAATTTATCCGAGCGCTGGACCAATTAATGAACTAACGAGATGCATTAAGGAAAGCGGTTGGATGCTGCGAATAAATTACATCATCTTTCTCAGTTTAGAAAGGAAGAAAATTTTTATGGTTGGCGTCGACTGATCAAGTCGCATTAATTTGATTTCTTATGTTTACGCGAATGTTAGACATTAAAATTAAACTGTTTTTCGGATTTTATCGCGGTTTTAATATTTTAATTTTCCCAACGTTTCGAAGACTTTGCAGCCTTCTTGGTCACGGAGGGGGACTGAGGTGTTTGTCATTCGTTAAGTCAAAATTACAATATCTACCTATGCAGAAAAATAGTTTCATTTTAATATCGCGTTCATTCGTTTGAGGCTTACTTTTCAACTGCGTCCAATAAGAATACGTCGCAATGTGAAGACACGTATATCGATCCTTTTCCTTAATAATGTAACCAAACCAATGAATTTATTTTGGAACATACACGTAATATGACATATGTAAAAACACAACATTCACTTCACGCCTTCTACCTTGAAAGGGAAGGCAGACATGGAACCAGCGCTCCTTCTTTTCATCGTAGTACTCCATCCTATGATGTGATAGAGGAGAGCTGATCGCCATCACGGATATTTTCAGACTTCGTGGTGATTAAGGAGAAAAACCAATATCACTTTGCTTAACCCGGGATTCAAACCCGAAACTTCAAAGCTGTAGTCTTACCGCACAGAATATAACATCTCCACCGCGGCAGCATACGTGTGTATGAAAGTTAAACTTCATAATATTTTTGGAACGAAGCAAACGAACTTGATCTTTGTTAGCGATAAAAAATAATTTACCAAACTAATCTTAATAAATCCTTGATCCTTAGGGACAGGGAAAGTTATCCAGAAGGGCACAACGCTGAAGTTTCTAACGGTTACGGCGGTTATCCATAGGCGCCATAACATTATACCGGAACGTCTGTTCTCGCCGCGGTAGAAAAACAAATAACAATTTTCAATTTATAAATAGTTTTTAATTCTCGTCGGTAGTTACTGTCCAACATGTTGGTAGTAATAATGTAATTAAATTATTTTTTTTATCACGTAGGCGAACAATGTAGCTCTTATGATACGTCAAAAAATGTATAAGAATTATAATTATTATTTCTAAATAACAATTAAGAGTCCGCCTGGGTAAGTACTACCGCAATGTCTATTTCTGCCGCCAAGCAGCAGTGTATAGTCACTGTTGTGTTCCGGTTTGGAGAACATTGTAGCCAGTGTAACTACTGGACATAATGAGACTTAACTTCTCACGTCTCAGGATGGCGAGCGCAATAGAATACCTAACAATACTTTGTAATTCAAGGTGTTGGATGGTGTTTCTACTGTTTATGGGTGGTTGTATCGTTTACCATCAGGCGAACGGCAAGTTCATCTTGTCATGCAAAGCAATAAAAAGCTAACAAACGTATAATCGGGTTAAAAAAAGAATACAAGAATCCATAACATGTTATTTAGCTAGATCTATCTATCTCAGCATCTCTCGTGGCGGTAACAGTGGACACACTCTTAGATTTAGTTCACTGCAAAACGACATGTTTCAAAGTTCACCGAAGTTCTAGTCTTGCGAAATTACGTGGTTTTGTTTGTCTGCGTAGTTAACCTGAGTTATTAGTGGGCACGCGAGAGTCCACGTAGGAATAGTTCTTGTATGTTAATGTCAAGCATTAGCACAGTTACAAACACACACACACACATTATAAAGCGGCGATAGCCTAGTTGGTTGTGGAACGGACTGCCGAGACGAATGTCCGCAGTTTCAAATCCCGAGGGCACACACCTCTGACATTTCTAAAATTATGTGTGTTTTCTTTGTGAAATATCGCTTGCTTTAACGGTGAAGGAAAACATCGTGAGGAAACCTGCACCTGAGAAATTCTCTGTTAGGAATTTTCGAGGGTGTGTGAAGTGTACCAACCCGCACTAGGCCAGCGTGGTGGACTAAGGCCTATTCCCTCTCAGTAGTAGAGGAGGCCCGTGCCCAACAGTGGGACAGTATATAATACAGGGCTGGGCACGGGCCTCCACTACTACAGAGAGGGATTAGGCCTTAGTTAAAGCAAGCGATAATTTACAAAGAATACACACATAATTTTTTAGAAAAGTCAGAGGTGTGTGCCCTTGGGATTTGAACCTGCGGACATTGGTCTTGGCAGTCCGTTCCACAACCAACCAGGCTATCGTACAACATATCAGGCACAAATTTCCAACACCGAGCTGGTACTGAGGAAAAACCCAATACCACATTTCTTTTTCTTTAATATTTATGGTGTACAATAAAGTTTTAAATAAATAAATAAAAATAAAGTACAACTTCGCCCGACACGGAATTCAAACTAGATACTACAATCAAATTGTACTACGCACATAATACGACTACTCAATCAAATATACCAACTTTTATGGTAGCCTCTGGATAATAAAACTTTTATAAGCAGAACTATCCGAAAATGATTATATAAAGTGCGCAACAAATCAGAAATCCCTTAACGACTAAAAGAAGTTACATAATCGTATATCAGTTGTAGCGCGGCACGATTTGATGTGTCATTGACTTTGGGCTGATTTTTATGAGATAAAAATCTATTATAAATTAGAACTTGGTTAAATATAAGAGGTAGATTCAATCAAACGAAATGCAAAACACAACAATGTTTAACATATATAACCTATATAGTAGTAAGTATGTGAAATAAATAAAAAAAACGAAAAAGTCTGAAAGCAAAATTAGCAATTTAGTTTACTTGGACGACATACTTATTCCATTTATTTTAGTTTTAAAACCAAACCACTGGACCGATTATAAAAAAAAAAAAAAAAAAACTAGCACTAATCTGGAAGTTATTCTTTTACAAACTTTTGAAAAAGTAATTTTAATTTTACACGCTCTAATGCCACTACTACTCTAAGAGTATTCTTAGCTACGGCAACATCATATTTTCAGTCAGAAATACACTCACACACGCCATATTAGCACTAAACTGTTAATTAAACCAGTAAAACTGGGATTTTTAGTGAAAATATCCGCTGCACATGGATGACTTGGTATAAGGCTTTAGCCGAGGTAAGTCATGTGCTACGTAGTTACGTAAGGTTAGATTTAGGTAACATAGATATGTTATGACCTATGCCTACGTATAAATTAGTTTTCATATGTAAAGAATGTATTTAATTTAATTTCCTAAGTTATCTTATCAATAATTTTATTTTCTTAATTTTGATTAATGCTTACCGAGCTATTACAAATTATAAGATATTTAATTTTTAATGGTATCCCAAGGTACAGGCACAGCCTAGTTTGGGTACCCCTGGTACTTTATTTTTGTTTTTAGAAATTTGTTTTGTTACACCGCTGTTTTTAACTGTAAAACACATTATGTACTTTTCAATAAAACTTAATAGTATTATTATAAACACATTGTCAAAATTAAACTATAAATACCAATGATCACAAAAACATATTATATTATAAGTAAGTAATCATATCTAAAGAAATGATGATCATACGAAGCAGCGCAATGATGGATTTTATGATATTGTCTAGCGCAGTGTCGACAAAAATTAAACCCACTAAGGAAAATTGGAATCGAATGTGGTGCGAGGTTTTGCAATAACATTAGATTGGATCCCGCAATGGGTTGCCAGAGTAGCGCGGCGAATGTATTTGAAGGAAAATTCGTCTTAAAAAATATATATTATTTGGTTCTCAACGTAGGTAAGTTAATAAAAACAATATTAAGAACGGAAGGTGTTGGTCGAGTCTTCGCCTGTACAATGGGCTCCAAAGCGTTGGTTCCCAAAGTAGTCCAGGTAGACCACCAGAGGTTCGTTTCTGCGTATACTTCTAACTTCAAAACGTCTTCACATTTTTTCGCAGAATTAAGATTAATCATCTATTGAAATACTGCCAAATTAGAATTTCGCAGGAGCTACATAATATTATGGTGTTTTTTTCTCTTCCAATAAGTCAAATAAGGAGGTTTAGTGTTTCACTAATAGAGGTTTCGGGAAGAGCGGTGGCGAGGTCAGGTAATTGATACATTGTTCGCTCCTTCCCCCCTAACCCGCATCCTCCGACCCGCTGATAGGAAATGATGGAAGTTGTAGGGCACAACTGGGAAAGATTAGAAGAAGAGTTGGAAGGGAATTGGGGAGAGTAAGACAGGAGCCTTCTTTTTACGATGGGTGGAGAGGAGAAGGAAAGAGAATGTTCCCGAGCCTTTATAGGCCTCAGTATGAATATAAAATCATGAGGTATACACACTGAACTGTGTACCTACGGTCGCGACAAAATCTTCTCGTGCATGAGCGTACATTCAATGTAGAGATCGAGTCCATAGGAATTATGGTATTTGATGACAAAAGTGACGGTTGATCATATAAGTTCAAAGAAAAATGTTTATTAAAAACGAAATGCCTGGCTTTGATTTTGACATATGACATTTATTACAAGAGATATACATTACATGAGCGCTGCCAAAAATAGTTTTAGGGAGGTGCATCTGCACCTACGCACTATACAACATAATATCACTATGTATTTTTTTTCATTTCAAATCGCGCGGGTTTTAACCGACTTCAAAAAAGGAGGAGGTTATCAATTCAACGTGATTTTTTTTTTTGATTCCTTTATCATAAATAAACCTCTGTGGTCGATAATGCCCATTGTTGCAGACTTATTCAGTGCCAATTTTTTTATGATATCTGGGAAGAGGGATCACGTGCACTTACTTGCACCTCCCTCCCGGCGCCCATGACACCTAAAAGTCAAAACATACGGCAAAGTTATAATCTGTGTATGCAATTTTCAGTTTATTTTGCGGTAATTTTTGTGGCAACACCGAGTCCGAATCCTATTGAATTGTCCAATAGCAATAATGCTGAATTGACTTTCTGGATATAAGTTGCCCTTTGACCGAATCCCTCGTTGTTACTAAAAAATAACATCTGCAATCTGGTTCTGATATATTATTCTCAATAAGACGTGGTTATTTATATGTATGTAAGTCTGATCAAAAGCAAGTTATATCAAGAAACTCAATAAAATAAATAAAATAAAAAAATAAAATACTTTATTTATCACGTAGGCGAACAAAGTTGCACTTATGATACGTCAAAACAAAGAATAAGAATAATTATTATTTCTAAACAACTATTAAAATTACTTCTATAACTATGGACATTTTAAATTAGGGATAAAGTTTATACAAAAGACAAGGTACAAACCGAAGTAACCAGCTCGGTTCAATCAATATAGACAAACTACTCAAAAGTAGTGAGTACGTGTCCGTTCATACCCTTATTTTATTTTTTTTAATTGCTTTGAATGAGGAGACGAACTTGCCGTTCTCCTAATGGTAAGCGATACGATCGCCCATAAAGAGTAGAAACACCCAACACCTTGAATTACAAAGTAGAGTTTGGTATTCCACTGCGCTCGCCATCCTGAAACATGAGATGTTAAGTCTCATTATGTCCAGTAGTTACACTGGCTACAATGTCCTTCAAACCGGAACACAACAGTGACAACACTGTGGCTTGGCGGCAGAAATAGACATTGCGGTGGTACCTACGCAGGCGGACTCTGACATATGAGAGACTTACCACCAGTAAAGTTTTAGATGAAGTTGCGCCAATTGCACTCATTAGTATGCTTAAACGAAGCAACAGGTAAACTAGGATGTTGTAGAAACTGCGTATTTTTATTGTGTACTGGCTTTTGCTCACAGCTTTGCTCGCATTATAAAGATTTTCCAGCCCCGTGATCACGAAGGCTGCAAAGTCTTCGAAACGTCGAGAGAAAACTATAATATTAAAACCACGATAAAATCTGCAAAATAGTTTTATTTTAATGTCTAACATTCGTCTAAATATAAGAAATTATTATACTTACAGAATTTTGTATTTCTTAGATACATGTTCTTAATAATATTAGCCCATTATATATTGCCCATTGCTGGGCATACGTCTCCTAAACTAAAAGGGTTTTGGCCTTAGTCCACCACGCTGACTTGCGCGGACTTCATATTCCTCAGTAATTCGTTTGGAGAATAATCATGTACGTATTTTCCTTCAAATATAAAGCGAACCATCGATAAACAATGCCCACGTAACTTCGAAGTCAGAGGTGTGCCTTGGGTTTTGAACCTGCAGACTTATGTCTCAGGAATCCGGTCCATTCCCAACTAAGCTATCATGGACATAAAAGTAAGTAAGTTAATATCAAACCCTGGGTTTTGAACCTGCGTATCTTCATCTCGTTTATCCGATCCATTCCCAACTAAGCTATCGTGCGTTTAAACATCAGTAATTATGATTCAAACACCAACTCGGACTCTGTAAAAAATAAATCAGCTTCATCCCTATTCACCCCTTTTTACCTCCATACCTAAAATCCAAAAAACCTCAGCAACACAAATTCCTTTACATAAATCTCCACTATTATGTACATAAATCTTCTTTATATTGTCACGTGTTGTTGGTACCTCACACATAACCGTGCTTCAAGATATGTTAGGCTTTGTGAGAAATATTGTTCAATTCACAAAAGGAAAGACATCGGGTTTTATCATGTTTGAGCTTTTTTTATACGCCAGTGACTCCACTGCATCTGATGGTTTGTGGAGATTGTTTTATTTCTGATCGGACCAAGCATTTAATAACGGGAGAAACCAATGAATGGGAAACTGGAATCTTCCTGCTTAGCGACTGCAGGGTCCTGGAGGTAAGTTGTGAGGAGATAGCTGGGAAGGCAGTTTGAAGGAAGGATAAGGAACTTTTTGAGATGGAAGGTGGGGAAAAGGCCAGAAAATGTTCGCGAGTCCTTACAGGCCTTATATGAATTGGCAACCATGAGGTATACACTGGTGTACTGGTAAGTGAAGTTGGATCCAGATAGTGTTGTCTAACGAGAGGTCCATCGCCAATCGACACAATTATGCTGGCTTTTTTGAAACCGGGTACACGGGTTGATCTGGATTTTACACCGTCACTAATTAATTAAAGGGAACTTGAAGGTTATTAAGAAGGAAGACGTTTAAGTAAAGGGCAATTATTCGATGCTCAATATCATCGGTATGTTCTTCTAATCAGACTACTCTACAAAAATATGAGTTTTTTTGCCTGCAGCTCTGCTCGTGTGATAAAGTCTTTCCGGGACAAAAAAATCAAAATCAGTTTAGTAGCTCCCAAGATAAGCGCGGTCAAACAAACAAACAGACCTCTGCTTTATGATATGAGTATAGGAATACTTGCGGTCGTGTTTTTGTCATCTTCACTTACCGTCAGGTGCAATGAGGCCCCTATGCCGTGTTTTGGATAAATAAAAATAGCTTTTTAAAGACCATATGAAACTATATTATATTAATTTGTTGTTACTATAAGGACTATTTTACAATTTGACTATTTTTTTCAAGTATTATAATATCATGTAATTATTGTGCCATGAATAATATTTCTCATTTTTTTACATTGCCATTTCATTCTTCCATCAATCTAGGACAAAAATCAACTTTACAAAGGCATAAAAAAAGTCCAATTTCCTCGACTTGAACGGCACAAAGATCTCGCGTTTACGAGCTTCATTCTCGTGGTAACTTTAGAAACCGTCTATTGAACAACGGCTTATCTTTACCGCTCCCTTTCCACGAAATTCAACATGTATTTTTCACCGAATGCAATTCGCGCCTTTTGGACAAACTAGTGGGACATGCACACGACATTTGACCTACATATGTCGCGTGCCGGGATCAGCCTTTATAAATCCGGTAAATAGGCCTCAAATCAAAAAAGCGGCGATAGCCTAGTTGAGTGTGGAACGGACTGTCAAGACGAATGACCGCAGGTTCAAATCCTAAGGGCACACACCTCTGACTTTTCTAAAAATCATGTGTGTATTCTTTGTGAATTTATCGTTCGCTTTAACGGTGAAGGAAAACATCGTGAGAAAACCTGTACATCTGAGAAGTTCTTTATAGGAATTTCGAAGGTGTGTGAAGTCTACCAATCCGCACTAGGCTAGCTAGGTGGATAAAGGCCTAATCCCTCTCAGTAGTAGAGGATGCCCGTGCTCAGCTGTGGGCAAAAAATATAATACAAGGCTGATATTATTATTATTATTTAAATAGGCCTGCATAATTGCGGCGACTGGCAGGGGTTACCTTTCCTCAGTAGACTATACTCTACTTTCCATGAGGTGTAGTCACTTTTGCGTGCCTGTTCACAAAAAAAATAAGATTATTGCTATATAATGAACCCATGATTGTATTTGATTGATTCATTCTTAACCAAATTTCGGCCATGGCGGCCAATCTCAACGGAGATCAGCCACGCAGGAGATATTATAGTGCACAAGTATGTTCGCAATACATAGGTGCACTCTTTGTTTTCACTTTCGTTTCATTCACTCTCATAGCTCAGTGAGACGGCAATCGGGCATGACTGGAGAGATATTAGGCGCAGGAGCAACAGCTTTAAGTGTTTTCTGAGGCTCAGGGTGTCACACCACCAACTTCCTGACTCCGAACTGTAACTGAGTAATTTTTAAGGTGGAAAAACGCAGTCTAAAATTATCTATATTTATAAAAATGAATCTCTATTTCCCTTGGTAATCGCATCACACGTGAATGGGTGGAACAATTTCGCTAATTCTTTTTTTGTTGTATTAATTATTGTCAGGAGAAGGTTTTTGTGAAAGAAAAAAAATCAAAAAATTGTGCGGAATATTTAAGAAAACTTAACGAAAATATAAATTTTATGTAACTGTCAATTGTTTGAAATAACTGTCAGCGATTGACAGAATGTGCGCTGCAAATTTATAGTTAAGACGGGACAACGTCTGTCGGGTCAACTAGTACATAATAATAAACCCATATTAACATCTCAAATGGCATTTTAAGTCACAATATGTACCTAACAGGTTTTGTTTTCTGACTTTTGTTTCTAAAACAGCGCTGACCCAGCTAAGAACAAACTCTTAAGACTGGTTAAGGTTGGTCTATTAGGTAAGTAGTATACGTCTACTTGAGACTTTACTCAAGTATGAAATTGAATCATTAATACAGCCCTTTGAATGATATACGTTTCAAATACCTTATTTTTTTAAGTGAAACTTCTTTAAAATCGTTGTGATTTGAAAATCGATGAAACAAAAACGTGTCATGATATTTGAAAAAGGGACAGCGGTCACCCAGCCTATATGCTACATTTTGTATCCTTCTATTATTTTGTATGTGTGTTTGCGCCTGCGTATTACAGACCTTTAGTATAAAGTAAGCGTGTATTATGTATATTAATATTTTAATCTTACTAATAAATTAATTTTGCAAATATGTGTTAGTATTATGCAAAAATAATAAACCTTACATTTATTCCAATACTCCTGATACCTATATTATTTTAAATCTCTCGTAGGATATTTTTCAAATGTTTAATAAATTTTTTATCTCATCGAATTCTCATTGAAAGTAATTAACGTCCCGATTTTACAGTCGACATCAGTGGATCCGATATTTACAACCTTAGCGTCTGCGTACTACCTACAAATTAGTGTAAAAATAATTTTGCGAGCAATAGAAAATTTAATTTTCACCTTTATTAAGGACCTCGTCGGGCAATTTTAATAATTGTTTGGGACTTCGTAAATTGCTTTGAGACGCGGAATTAAATTAAGCAACGAAAATGTCCGCCATTAGTTTGACGAAATTGTTTTTTTTTTATGGTGAAGATGTCAATACCTCGGGCACTAATTCACGCGTCATCGTATGATTAACGTAATAGATTTGAACATTAAAATTAGAGTTTTTTTAGGATTTTATCGCGGTTTTAATTATTTTAGTTTTCTCTCGACGTTTCGAAGACTACAATAATAGATTAGACTAAATTTCTTTTGTATTCGTAAAAATATCTACACAGTATTAGCCTGGGGTCTGGAATTTGTGCTCTATGTGGCGATACGCTCTCCCCATCACATCATGGGACGGAATACGCTCGGCGGAAGTGTGCATAAATTGCATCTCCGCCTAACCTTTTAGGGATTAAAAGCGTAAGAGTGTGTGTGTATAAAAGCAATCTCAGACGGTAGGGCAACTTTCGTTTTGCTCTACCTCAGTTTTGGAATATTTCGACGGTGCACCGGATTTATGAACATTCCTTAATACGAGGAATTTATATAGAAATTTCCTTTGATTCACATTTTCATTAATATTTGAGGGAAAAGAAAGCGTATGACATCATTGACAGAAAACTAATGGGATTATGAGACTTAATGAGGTAGTTGATAGCCTCGCCTATTACAGGGGTCGTAATTAAAAACAAAACTGTTTTTACAGGCACCTATATTGTTTCGTCTCTGCATCACCCAAAGAGTGATTGCTAGAGAATGCCTTCGGAATTAAATCCGCCTATAATATATATATTATACATTAATGTATTACAAGTGCTTTTTTATGGATACGGCAAATGATCTGATGGTAAGTAGAGTGGGCTCCAATAGAATGTCGACTGACGAGAGATGATTACACTTCGGCAGTCGACACAATTATGCCGGCCTGTTGGAACCGGATATACTCAGGCTTATCCCGGGAACTGACACTCTTACGAGGTCTTGCGGATGTTCAGGGGCGGTGATACCACCAGCTGAATATTCATTTACCCCTATAACATAAAACAAAGAAATTTGACGTTTAGGATTTGTTGCTATTATTAATGACCAGGCGCTTATACAGAAAAACCTCTACAGATAATTTCTTTATATTAACAAATGTACTATTATCTTTGATCAAAGTATCTAAATTAAAATCACATTAGCCTGTCATCTAGACATTCATAATATAAAATTAAACATGTGTTTGGGTGTTAGTTCTTAATTGTTGTCTAATCTTAATAAATTTTTCAAATACCTACTCGTATCAACCGCGAAAGTGGAGCATTGAAATAAAATTTGGTTTGCCGTGCTTACCGGCGCCTTATTTTTATTGGTAAATCTTCAGGATAAATCTAGATCTTTTATTAATCGACTTCAAAAAACGAGGATTTTATCAATTCGACGTGAATGTTTTATTTTGATTTCGGATGATTTAACATGACGGATTAACATGATTAACATGATACACGGTACAACTACGACTACCGCACTGAGGTCCTGTGTTCGAATCCAGGGTCGGGCCAAAATAATTGTGGCTGGATTTTTCCATCTTAAAAATTACTTTGCACTTGGAGTTAGGAAGCCTCAAAAAGCACGCAAAGCCGTTGGTCCTACGCCTGATCTCTCTCCGGTCATGTTGGATTGCCGTCTCACCGGACTATGAGAGTGAAGGAACAGAGAGTGCTTGTGTATTGCACACACACTGGTACACTATAATATCTCCCGCGTACTTGTCTGATCTCCGTTGAGATTGGCCGCCGTGGCCGAAATTCGGCTAGGAGGGATTCATTCATGAATGTACCGAAATAATCATTTAGTTGAAAACCCACATTTTGGTTAGACGGGGATTGTGATCTGAAAGAGGTCTACTAGGTTAATACCAGGCAAAAATCTTTGATGTAATCCCGGGTAAAGCTTAACCCGGGCAGAAAGGTATGGATGATCCAAAAATTAAAATACATACGCGTTGAGGTTATTTAAATAAAATTCACTGGACACACGAAATATATTCTGTTTGTGAATTTTACATCGTTAATACTGCCGTGCTAAGCTCGAAAGCGGTATCTCAAAATAAAATAAAAATCATGATTTTTATGTCGTCAGATAGCTTAAAGAAATACCCATCCAATGAACTTACTCAAATAAAGGTACCTTGTTTAGAACTTGTTAAAAAAAAAACCTTAATAGAGTTTCTCTATCTCAGTTTTACATACAAAACTATATTTACAAAACTTCGATTATTTTGAAATAAGGTTTACCTGACATACCGCTTTTGAGCTTAGCACGGCAGAATAATAATCTCAGTTCCCGTTCACGTGAGTGTTTTATAGTAGTTAAATTCTAGAGAGGGGCGGAGGGGTTAATCTGGTATTAACAAAATGGTATAAAGTATAAAAGTTACATTTATTATTTCATACACCGGTACTCATATTATTATTTCATAACATTATTAAATAAAATTATTTCAAAGGTCAGCATATTTCGATAAAACTTAAGGTTATGGATTTGATTTCTAAATATACTATTTTTGTGAGTTTCTCGTAATAGACTATTGTAAGTTACTCTTCAACCTTATAATTGAAATTATAGATGTTAAAACCCACCATTGTTTCTCATGTAGGTGTGTCGCGTTCCGGGATCAACCTATCTATCTAGCCTATATCTATCCTATCTGTAGATATATCCGGGTCCAACCAGCCGGCATAATTGTATTGTCTGTCGAGGGGTAATCATCTCTTGTAACTCGACATTCTATTGGACCCCACACTTCTTACCATCAGATGCATAGGTCATTTTGCCGAATACTAAAAATACAACAGAAGCAAACATACGCGACGGTCATTTTTGGCAAATAAAACAAGTTTTATTGCGTTCCGTATGCCACATTTCTGGCAGTATGGCAACGGCTCATGTACTCAAAGCTGGGGCGCGTAATGTGTACAACCGAGACACAGTTCATGTGTTTGGCAATTTTTTATTTATTTATAAGGCTAGTGGTAGGTCTATCATATGTGAGAGTCCGCCTGGATAGGTAGTAGGTACCATATCTTTGGTTATAGGTGAAGTGATAATTTTTATGTTAGATGTCTAAAAGTTGTCGCTGACGATAAAATAATATTTATATCACATACATATTCACAGACATTTCATTCTAGTGGTGGTAGGTCTCTCATATGTGAGAGTCCGCCAGGGTAGGTTTCACCGCTATGTCTATTTCTGCCGCCAAGCAGCAGCGTGTAGTCATTGTTGTATTACGGTTTGAAGGACATTGTAGCTAATATAACTACTGGACATAATGAGACTTAACATCTCACGCCTTAAGATGTCGAGCGCAATTCAATACCAAACAATACTTTGTAATTCAAAGTGTTGGACGGTGTTTCTACTGTCTATGGGCGGTCGTATCGCTTACTTTCAGGCGAACGGCAAGCTCGTCTCGTCATTCAAAACAAAAAAAAGTTTGCAGTAATGAATTATTCGATAGCAAAACAGTTTCACTCACGTATTAGTCGGAATCGCCGACCAATTTCAATCTATTAAGTATGTCATCTTCATAGGCGAGTGCTGAGAGGCCTCCGTGATGCGACATCCTGCAATTCCGACTAATTCGTTAAAAAACCGTGTTGCTATCTAGTCATTTCTCACGTAAATTTTAATATTTTTGCTAAAATTAACACGAGATATAAGTTTTGGCTAGTTGGTAGGTAAGCACAAATATTTTTTAGTATGCCAGTTTCATATGAAAAATATTGTTGTCTAAGAGCCGGCGTATATGTGGCGAAGCGCAGCGCAGAGAATTTTTTACTGTCAAACTATTATCGACATTGTCTTCTTTGAAAAAACATTCAAAATCCATTAACCCAACAATCAATTCCATGACATGTTTGTGTGTTATGCTCGCCCCCTATCACATCATGGGACGGAAGATACAAGCGAAAAGTGGGTGCCATGGTTACAACTCTGCCTACCCCTTTGGTGATAAAGGCGTGATATAATCGCTATTCTTGGGTCAATAAATATATATTTAATAATACCTCCGCAACAGCTCTAGAAACCTCACACTGTAGACATAAACCCCCTTATTCATAAATGTTATTTATCTAAGGACGGAGCATTGCTGTGATAAGTCTGTTTCTCAGTGCTGACGGCATGGCAGCCTTCGCAGTGCGTACACATAGGGCCGTTGTGATTGTCTAATATTGAGATACATCTTGAATCTAGTTGGCTGTCAGATAAACAAAGGTGAGAAAGACTTGTTATCACAGCAATGCTCCTTAGATAAATAACGCTTATGAATATAGGCGAAAGCCTATATCACGCAGTGGCCTTACTGTTCAACATTCAACTGTGTCGCAGCTTGGAAATATTTTCACTGGACAGCCACATTTTTGTAGCGAGAGTGAACTTTTTTTAACTACACTCAGCAGTTTCTACAGAGCGTCGCAACGCTTAAAATCTGGGCTTTAAAATGCTGGTACATAATATGTTAAGGGGAAGTGCTTTCAAATATATAATAATATTTTTGTTATTTTGATTACTTCGGTTGCGTAGTTGTATTATCGTACTACTGCAGTGCTGAGGTACTGGGTTCGATCCCCAGGTCGAGCAAAGTGATTAGGTTTTCAGTATCAACCCGGAGTTTGGAATTAGAATAGTACGATCGCGAATTATTATCACTTCCTATAATCTTATAGTTAATTCTCTAAATTAGAAGTTTCTTTGTAAACGTAAAATAAATAATTGCATCAATTTATCAGAATAATTGTGTTACGAATAACCGCGCTGTAGATTTATAATTCTTAGCATAGAATAGTTATATTTAGATGCAATTGCATAGAACACTGAGATGTGGGTACAGTATTGTTTCTTATGTTCCGTGTAATCTTTACAATCGCCGGGAGCTTACAAGTTTCGGGAATATACCGGTAACTCCTATGGCAACATGATCTTTAATTGGCAATTTTATATCTTACGTCAAAGCTTTTATCATAAAAACACAAACAATAAAAATTCACATCATGACTTTTTTCACTAATGTTATGCAAAAATGAACCTATTCCACCCAATTTTCGCAATGTATGTTCCGTATCATAACTATACTACCAAGGCAGTCGGTTAGTAACTATAAAAAATCCGGTTAAAAAAACGGACGAATTAAAAAATTATCCGGTTCTTAAAAAGAGCTTCCCCTTAATATTAGACGACGAAAACCGTGCATAATTAATATCTTTGAGCGGACACACGATGCATATTCATGAGATAGACGCCTCGGCATAAAACTAGATTATTAGACTGTTTCCTAACGTTTCTAAAAATAATGCAGTTTATTTTTGTATTTTGAACTTTATGTTGGTTTGAAAAGGGCTATATTGTGTTGTTAATTTGTTGAGCGAAACATACGTCACAAAATGGCAGCATGAGTTCTTTTCGATGGTGGAAGGGTATATTTTATATTCGCCCGGATAGCGACCACCGTACACAAGGTGTTAAAACCTGCCATAGTGGCTCACAAGTGTGTCACGTTCCGGGATCAGCCTGTGTATATCCGGCTCCAATAGGCCGGCATAATTGTGTCGACTGTCGAGGGATAATCATCTCTCGTCAGTCGACTTTCTATTGGATCCCACTCCACTTACCATAAAGTGCAGTGGCGTCACTTTCAAGTGCACGTAAAAAAGATAAATGTGACGACGTACGAGAGCCTAAACAGCAGGTATACCATTAAACTTTTAATTTACTAGTAGTAAGTCTCTCATATCTTAGAGTCCGTCTGGGTGACTACAGCAATGTCTATTTCTGCCGTCAAGCAGCAGTGTGTAGTCACTGTTGTGTTCCGGCTTGAAGGATATTGTAGCCAGTATAACTACTTATCATGTGGTCTTAAGATGGCGAGCGCAGTGGAATACCAAACAATATTTTAAGGTGTTCGTGTTTCCTACTGTTTACGGGCGATCGTATCGCTTGCCATTAGGCAAACAGCAAACTCATCTCGTCATTCAAAGCAATAAAAAATATAATTACAAAGACATTACAGTAATCCCTACTTAGCCAGACTCTTGCATAGGAGTCCTACTTACAATCCAAGTAAAGAACCCAAGTCATTGGAATGAAATCCTAATATATTTTCACTACAATTTCTATTGAAATGAAACTATTTACATTTAGAGATATCGCGATTATTGAAGCCAACAGCTCAGACTGCCCCGTAACCACAGAGGTTGCAAGTCTTCGAAACGTTGTGCAAAATAATATGAATGAATCCCTCCTAGCCGAATTTCGACCACGGCGGCCAATCTCGACGGAGATCAGCCACGCAGGAGATATTATAGTGTACCAGTGTGTGTGCAATACACAAGCACTCTCTGTTCCTTCACTCTCATAGTCCGGTGAGACGGCAATCCGACATGGCCGGAGAGAAATCAGGCGCAGGACCAACGGCTTTACGTGCTTTCCGAGGCACGGAGGTATCACACCGCCCACTTCCTGACTCCGAGCTGCGACTGAGTAATTTTTAAGATGGAAAAACCCGGTCACAATTATTTTGGCCCGACCCGGGATTCGAACCCAGGACCTCAGCGCGGCAGTCGTACTTGTACCGTGTACACTTACAACTACGCCACTGAGGGACTCAAAATAATAATATAAATAACCGCAATAATAATATCAGCCCTGTATTATATACTTGCCCACTGCTGCGCACGGGCCTCCTCTACTACTGAGAGGGATTAGGCCTTAGTCCACCACGCTGGCCTAGTGCGGATTGGTAGACTTCACACACCTTCGAAATTCCTATAGAGAACTTCTCAGATGTGCAGGTTTCCTCACGATGTTTTCCTTCACCGTTAAAGCGAACGATAAATTCACAAAGAATACACACATGATTTAGAAAAGTCAGAGGTGTGTGCCCTTGGGATTTGAACCTGCGGACATTCGTCTTGGCAGTTCGTTCCACAACCAACTAGGCTATGGCCGCTTGTTATAACCGCAATAAAATACAAAAATATTTTTATTGAAATGTCTAAAATTCGCTTGAATATAAATCATTAATACTATTCAGTAAATAGCCTACCCGAAATACAATTGAATAGTTGTCCAATATTTGCATCTGTGCTATCGAATATGCTGTTTTAAAATTCAATAACCGGACAGTATTCAGAAATTACATCCGGATATAAACAGACTAGCAGAACCGGATATAACCCGTCCGTACGGGATCGCTCTTATTTCCGTTCCCTCGGGACAAGTATCCATCTTTGCAGACAATGTAATGACTCCTTTGTTTTAGTATGGGACGTATTTGGGGTTGTCTGGCGGGCCCAATTATAACATGCCTTTATCCTTAAAAAGGTAGGCAGATGTGAAATCAGGCTATCCATTTTTCGTCATATGTATATTGTACCATGATGAGATAGGTGATGAACCCAAAAAAAGCCTGTTCATGACTAAATGAAAAAGATTGGCGCTTTATTTGGACAACAATTTCGCTGCGCAAACGAAACCAAAGCTGCCACATCACGGTAGATTTATGTGATCTAATGATTTGGGGTACATTAGTTAATCTGTAATGCAAATAAAACAGGCATCACTCTTCTTACAACTGAAATGTATTCAACAGATTAGGCTAGTTTAATACTAAAAAGGAATAGGTATATATGTTATACTGGTGGTAGGTCTCTCATATGTGAGATTCTGCCTGGATAGGTACTACCGCAACGTCTATTTCTGCCGCCAAGCAGCAGTGTATACTGTATAGTTACTATTGTGTTCCAGTTTGAAGGACATTGTAGCCAGTGTAACTACTTAACATAATGAGAGTTAACATCTCACGTCTCAAGATGGCTAGCGCAGTGGAATACCAAGCAATACTTTGTAATTCAAGACGTTGGATGGTGTTTCTAATGCTTATGAGCGGTCGTATCGCTTACCATCAGGCGAACGGCAAGCTCGTCTCGTCATGCAAAGCAGCAAAAAAAAAGAATAACAATGTTTAATTTATATATCAAATGTCCCTTACTTTTGTTCTGAGTACGTCCATTTCAACACTTTATTTCGGCTAACGGACGATAAATAATTGTTCAATGCTTTTAAAACGTCTGCGCTTTGTCAACTTTTTGTTTTGGCTTGACGAGAGACTGAAGCGTAGTCGTTTTTCGTCAGGCACGAATTTTTCGGCAAAGGACGATTTATTTAGACAAACCCTTTAGTCTAGTGGTAGCATAATCGCCCAGGAAACGTGAGGTCCCGTCTTCGATTGCTACAATGGCCTATTTACATATTTTGTGTTTAGAATTCGGAAAGACATATGTTAGTGGCTGCAAATTGTGTCGAAAATATATGCTAATATCTACAGTACATAAAAAGTTTATAAATAGAAAGTAAATGTCTTCAAACCGTATCTCAAGATTCACCTTTACTTATCCTTTAACACGAAAGCGTCGTATATAAAACTTCATCAACGCAACGTGGCTAAAATATACCAAAAACACCTTTAAACTCCATAAAAAAACTCCCCCATAATCTAATAACATCGAAAAATATCTTCCACATACTTTAGGGTACATTATCACTTTGCGTAGCTCCCTGTATCGGGCACTTAAGTACGTCTGAATGGAGCCTAAGTGGAACGGAACAAAGTGAAGCGGGCGGGGCGTGCGCGGAGGGGCGACAGGGCTGACGAGGTTTGATTTTTATTTCGATATCATAGGGATTACTTTATTTTAATAGTTTTTGCACGCGTCTCGGTGCTTGTGAAAAAGTTTTCCAAGATAAAAGTTCTAGTTTATACTTTGTCGGGATAAAATTAATACTTTAAACTAGACCTCTAGCAATACATCTGTGAAAACTATATTCAATTCCATGCAGTAGTTTTTGCGTGATGCGTGTACAAACATACAGACAGACAAAGTCTGTAAAAAAATGATGTTTTGGCCTCTGTTGATCTAATAAAGACCCTCTTATTAGTTTGAATTGTTCGAAAAATATTTAAAATAAATTTAGTATGTACATATAATGTTAATTTGTCTTTGAACATGGTAGTATGCGAGAAATTAATTAAAGAAAAACCTCCAAAATATTTCATTATTTTAGCTTATATTGCTAGCACTACATTTGCCGTATTCATCAAAATATAAGCGCTTTTTGGGTAAATCAATATCGACTTTATATTTTTGTGTAAGTAGATTTGCCTTAGGCCAAATAACGCAAATAGTTGATCAAATACGCCAACTATAGTGCCAAGCGACGTAATAATTAATGCTGACAAAAGTCGTATAAATAAATGCGACCATTAATAATGATAAGAATATCAGCCCTGTATTATATACTGTCTCACTGCTGAGCACGGGCCTCCTCTGCCACTAAGAGGGATTAGGCCTTAGTCCACCACGCTGGCCTATGGCGGATTGGTAGAATTCACACACCCTCCAAAATTCCTATAGAGAACTTCTCAAGTAAGTATGCAAAGTTTCTCACGATGTTTTCCTTCACCGTTAATACTAGCAATAATTCACAAAGAATACACACATAGTTTTAAAGAAGTCAGGGATGTGTGGCCTTGCGTTTTGAACCTGCAGACATTCGTATCGCTATTTGCTATTATCTGTATATAATACAAATAATATAAATTTTAGAAGTAACAACCCTGCGTACAGGGGCGGTGAGACACGTTGCTATCTTCCACGTAAGCATTACGGTATCACTCTATCTATAATGTAAAAACGGTTTAAAAAGAGGCATAGAGATTCTGTATAAATTGATTGATAGTGAATGAGAAATGTTTTAGTATTAATTGTTTCTTCCTACCTACTCCACGCAGCCGCGACCTACGTCTTTTTTTATTTCGCGGAGAAAGTGTCTTATGACTACCGCTCAGCCTTCGTGGGGGGCGACTGAGCGGTTATGTTGGGGTCACCATGCCTTACGACCCAGCGTTGAACCGCCCAGATTTGATGTCGACCTTCGGGCGATCGCCGAATCCCTAACCTATATACAACGCACGGCATACCAACTAAAACTCCACGGTGGCCCTCTTCGGCGCATTAGGGACGGCTACGGGCTTCCTCTGACGGAAGTTTTTAAGTCTTCGTCCGCAACCGCTTGGTGCTCCCCGTCTCTTATTGGGGAGAGGCTCGGAAGACCTCGCGCAACCGGAGGACGCTCTCGGCGTCAACGGTAGCAGGCATACCTTCCACGCTGCCGTCCATCCCGGGGGTCATCACAATGTGCCAAATATGCACAAAATACACGAAGGGCCGACGACCCCCCCATGGCCCCTATTAGTCACCTCTTACGATAGGCAAGGGATATCGTGGTGGAATCCTCCAAATGCCCCCAATCCATAGGGCGGAGCCACGAACGCCTATTAAAGTTAAATATTTTAACAGAAATATATATACAAAAATTTTGGAATTTTCGAGGGTGTGTGAAGTCTACCAACCCGCACTAGCCCAGCGTGGTGGACTAAGGCCTAATCCCTCTCAGTAGTAGAGGAGGCGCGTGCCCAACAGTGGGACAGTATATAATACAGGGCTGATATTATTATTATTTATATATACAAAATTAAAACTTTATATTCAAAGTTACGGTACAAAATTGACTAAACCAATTGCGATGACGGTTTATGCGTCCAAAAATGTTAAGATAAAATACGAAAATATTAACATTTTCCCGTCAAAAGCCGAGGTTATCGGATTACGCCGAGCTTCAATGAGGAAATTTGTTCCAAACCAGATTTATGAAAAAGAATATTTCGATTTGAAAACTCTTTTTCATAGATAGGTAGTTTAGGGGCAAGGCAGGCGTGACGTTTTTTACTTCCCTATATACAGAGTTATTTTGACATTGTGTTACTAAACGAAACCACATATTTCTTGAAACTAACACAATAAGTTGCTCAAGCCGTACATGCAAAATAAAAAAATATAAGTTTCGAATAAATAAATATCAATAAAAGTATTTTTTCAGTCAGAAATAAACACATGCACATGCTATTTTCGCACTAAACTACAAAATTATCAAAACATCTGAAAAGTAAAACTGGGATTTTAGGTATTAACGGATGATTTTTGGCACAAGGCGAAGCGGCGATAGCCTAGTTGGTTGTGGAACGGACTGCCGAGACGAATGTCCGCACACACCTCTGACTTTTCTAAAATTATGTGTGTATTCTTTGTGAATTGTCGCTGGCAGTGAAGGAAAACATCGCGAGGGAACCTGCATATCTGAATAGTTCTCCATAAGAATTTTGAGAGTATATGAAGTCTGCCAATCTGCACCAGGCCAGCGTGGTGGATTAAGGCCTAACCGCTCTCAGTAGTAGAGGAGGCCCGTTCGTAGCATTTATAAACGTCAGAGGCAACCTTTGGGGGAGGCGAACCGGGCAACCGGTCGGGGCCTCGCGCTTGCAGAGGCCTCGCGTGGTGCCTCACAGGGCCTTTTTTTACGTTCTTACCGACGAAACTGTTAAAAGATGGGAACGTTTTTTTATTCTGCCGGGGGCCTCGCGTCTGTTTCTTTTTGCTTTCGCCTGGGGCCTAGCGTCGTTTAGGGCCGCCACTGGTAAACATGCTCCTATATAATCTTGACTTTTTGCATAAAATTTAGTTTGTAGCAAAATAAAAATACCAGGATAGCAGAACCACACTACAGTATTACGTGTAATGACATTTGGGATTACAAACGGCGAAGAATTTTTAATTTAAAATGTGCATGTTTTCGGTTGTTTTGGGAATACAAAAATGGTATGTTGCAAATGTATTATGCTTTAGCGATGTGTTTTAGGGATTTTTATTTTAAATGGAGATTAAAATATACGTATCTGTGGTGGTGTTATTTGAAAGGATTATAAAAACACATTTATGAACTATTTTTCCGGGATAGTTACCCCGGTTTATATAAAATAAATTATAAATTGTTAAATGTTAAATATGGTATATGTTCTTAGTAATTAAATAAAGTTAGTAAAAAGATGTTATTGACATGAGTATTTATTTCGGAGTAAAGAGAAGTAACTATGGCAAATAGAACACAAATAGTTCTAAAAATAGAACATATAAAAAATAATAAGTCACGACGAAGGTTACAATCTCCAACAGTAAGTTCATTGGATGGGTATTTCTTTAAAGTATCTGACCACATAAAAGTCATGATTTTGATTATTTTTTGAGATACCGCTTTTAAGCTTAGCACGGCAGTATAGCACTCAGAAGTAATGTAGCTTCGTATTAGTGAAAGAATTTTCAAAATAGCTTCAGTATTTCCAGAGATTAGCTCGTACAAATTTGCAAACAAACTTTTTCTCTTTATATTAGGATAGATAACTTAAGTAATAAGTAAGTTATGTATAAGGGATTTCCCATTGCCGTATATTCTGTAGACACGAACATCCATATATAAACTATTTTTTTCAAAATCAGAACTAAAATGGCAACCAAAACGTTACTGTTATGACCTATTTATTCACTTGAACAACCAATAATTTTACTTATTTGACTAATATTTTTTATTCAAATCCAGGTTTACACTTATACTCGCGTTTTTATATTATGAGCGCCACTCCGTATACAACCACAAGCATCAATATGACACTATACTAATGTCAGTTTGAATGGATGACAGTTCAATTCAGTTGAACACAGTGAATGTTCGGAACGCTAAATCTAGTAAGTAGTACATATATATCGATGGGATTTCCTGAAAAAAGAATGAATCAATTTTGTTGTTTGTTTCACTGACTTCTAATCAAATTAAGGAATATTATTCATGGGTCACTATTATAAAAACTAAAGACTATACTGTATGAAGTATTAATCTACCTATTGTATCGAAGTATTATCCTTAAGCTGGTATACTCAAGTCTTAAAATAAATTACTATAATAATGTAATAATATCAGCCTTGTATTATTGATCCACTGCTGGATTTCTTCTACTACTAAAAGGAATTAGACATTAGTCCACCACAAAGGCTTAGTGCGAATTGGATGTAAATACTCAATATTCTTATAGAGAACTTCTCAAGTATAGGGCTTTCTCAGGACGTTTTCTTTTACCATTAAAGCAAGCGATAATTCATAAAAAATACTCATATAGCTTTAGAAAAGTCAGATGTGCCCATGGATTTTGAACCTGCGGACATACGTATCAGCAGTTCATTCCACTCCCAATAAGGCTATCGTGACTTATTAACAATCGTAAACTACCCATGAGATATAACTGGTAATTGGAACATTTCGATAGTAAATTTTGTTGGCGTTGCGTAGGCAAACATAAATTCTTGAACTGGCAGCATAATATTATTTGAATTGAATTTAGAATGATTAATAATGTCGAGTTATTACTAAGTGCTATAGCTGTCTTATTATGGTTGTATAGTGATTTCTTATATTTACGCGAATGTTAGACATAAAATAAAATTATTTTACGGATTTTATCACGTTTTTTTTTATAATGTCTCCCGACATTTCGAAGACTGCAGTTTTCGTGGTCACGGAGCGGACAGAGGTTTTGGTCATCCCCAAAGTTACAGTATCTACCTACATTTTATAACCATACAACTTTTTAAATATTTTAGCTAGCCCTAAACTAATTCTGCTGTGCAACTCTGCCAGGGCGACTTGAAGCCCAAGAAGTTTCGGTAATATTCGACTTCACGAGCCTTAACTTACAAGAGTTTTCCTGTTATAAAATATCCAATGGCCCTTATTTAGCAGTAATTTCATTAAGAGCGCGGATGGCAGCGGGAAGCGCGAGATTTGACAGTTGACAGACCGCAGCGGTAAGTGGCGTGGCGTAGCTGTTCCCTTGGAGGGTAAGCAGAAATGAAACATTAATTTTTGTTCTGACTCTCAATTTATTCGAGTTTTGATTGCTCTGCGTAAGTTGGTATTTTATCATAATATAATGTCGTCGAAACGTATTATGAAGATCCAAGTATTCCATTTATTTATTTAGCCTTGAATGACAAGACAGTTTGCCGTTCGCCTGATGGTGAGCGATACGACCGCCCATAAACATTAGAAACACCCAACACCTTGATTTACAAAGTATTGTTTCGTATTCCACTGCGCCTACCCAAATTTAAAAAAATAATATGACTTTTTTTTTGACTTAGCAGGCACTCGAACAAGCGGTTGGCCTAATTGTAAGCAGCATCCGCCCATGGACTTTGCAATGACAGAGGTTCAATCAATCCGTTGCCTACTAAAAGGTGAGCATTCTTTTTAAACCTCGTTTAAAGAAGAAATCATAGTGCTCGGAAAGTATCGATGCAGAGAGATCATTCTAAAGTTTGCACGTGAAGAATGGACCTTTGAAAACGCAACGCTACTACGGATGGATTCAATGTAGTACGGATGAACTCCACTGCGATGGCGAGTGGTGTGATGGTAAAAAGGTACGACAGACACCATATTAAACAGTTCCTCGGAGCACTCTCCATGGAAGAGGCGGTAGTGTCTGCAGAGATCCATTAAAATTTAAAAATAATATCAGCCCTGTATTATATAGCTATATTGTCCCATTGTTGCGCACGGGACTCTACTACTGATCGAGATTAGGCCTTATTCCACCACGCTGGTGCGGGTTGGTAGACTTCACACACCCTCGAAATTCCTATAGAGAACTTCTCAGATTCCTCACGCTTCAGCAAGTTTCCTCACGCTATTTTCCTTCACCGTTAAAGCAAGCGATAATTCACAAAGAATACACACATAATATTTAGAAAAGTCAGAGATATGTGCTCTTGGGTTTCGAACCTGCGGACATTCGTCTCGGCAGTCCGTTCCACAACCTTCTTAGACTATCGCCGTTTTTTAGATCCAATGTCTTCAATTAATGAGCGTGCTGTATTCACTTCTAGAATTCGGACTCTTGCAAACGTAGTCTGTATTGAAAATTTTACTTTATTTTTTAAAGTAAAGAACGTATTTCCTTTACCTCCAAAAGAACTTTTAGTTTTTTCTTTTACAGCCAGCTACTCACCGTTGTTTTTTCATGAACGTTCATTTTCTTACAATCAGGACGTTGTCAATATCGTTAGGCGTTTAAAAGCCTTTGCGGTGAGGCCATTAGTATTCCCAGATGGGGTCCCCATGTTGCCAATGAAATTAGAGACAATATTTTGAAAATAATGTAGCTATTTTTTTAAAAATAAAAATAGCTTATAGCACTCTGGAGTAATGTAGCTTCATATTGGTGTAAGAAATTTTAAAATCGGTTAAGTAGTTGTTGAGTTTTATACATGACATACAAATATAAAAAAATAATCTCTCTTTGATGTTAGTTTAGATTACCGACGAGACTAGCAACACTCTTCTGTTATAACTGTTCATAGACTTCGACAAACAAGCAAGTATCTTACCCTATGTAAGAATACACCTACTTGAAATTCTTTGAAGAGCTTGGACTAAAAACCTTTGCAAGACATTGCGTACTATATCCAATAGATTTCAAATTTCATGCTTAATAAATACACTATTAATGATTATGAATAGGTTAACTCCCTGAGTTTTCAAAAAATAAAATGCCCTTGAAACATCTTATATAATATTTGGTACCCTCATGCAAATATTAGATGTAATACTGATACACAAAGAATTTTAAATTAATAATGTTAGGAATCTTCGGTACCGTTGTCAAGGCAAAAGAAAGCCGGGCTCGTCCGGGATTCGAACCCGGGACCTCTCGCACCCGAAGCGAGAATCATACCTCTAGACCAACGAGCCATGTCTACATGTCAGTGGATTAAGGTTCGATTAACTCGACATAGTTTCGTAGAGTCAGTGCGGTGACTAGCCTTTTATGTACCCAGTGTTTATATATAAACGCTTATGCATGATCCAAAGTTTTGTACTGGTCTAAACATTTCAGGGTTCCAGCAGGCTTTGCGTTCTATCCCTAGACACTGCTAGTACCGCCCTAGCAATTTCGTGGAGTCGTTTAGATTATTTTTAACTTAAAAAGCAACAAAAGTTGTAAATCGTCTTAAAAATAGCTGTATATCTTGCGAAAGAGGTAGGTTTAATACCAGTTAAAGGATGCCCGAATTAAGTATGACGTCACCACCATTATGTCGCAGGCGTGCGAATGAGATAGAGAGCTACTATGAGCCGATTCCTCTCGTGTAAACATTATTGGTGTCTCATTTTTAACTGATTTTGATACTATTCTTATATAAAGGTTTCTTCATTATATTGTGATACCTAAAATAATGTCTCTGAAAATTACATATTCTTCTGGTATGTTAGATGTGTTTTAAAAATTATAGTCCATTATTGGACAATCAATACTTTCTATTGTGCGTTATTCATTCACAAATCTTGTACTAAAAATTCATGGAATTCTAGAAAATTCTCTCGTGTGGTCACCATCATCTCCCGTAATGGTGTTACGGCAGCGCTCTTTGATAGACTTGCACAAACATTTTACAGATTTCAACAGACAGCAGCATCAATATTACACGTTTATGTTATGTACATAGAGTTCAATTTAGATTGATTCAAGTCGATAGTTTTAAGAGCTAATATTGAATAATTTTATTAATATTTTGTGGTAAAAATCTTGATAGTGAAAAAATCAATTACTCGGGTAATATACATTACAAAGCCGCCATAGTATTCACTTACCGTCAGGCGATATTCAATTGTATGTACAATAAAGAGGTAGATATACCTTTAGAACGTGCAATCTGAAGACACAAAATCGACTTTATATTTTATTTTTATTCGCACGGCAAAATATACTGCACCTGATGGTACGTGGAGTGACTTCCAATATAATGTCTACTGACGAGAGATGATTACCTTACGGCAGTCGACACAATTATGCCGGCCTGTTGGACCGATTATACACAGAGTGTTCCCGAAACGCGACAAATTTACGTGGGCTAGTAAAGCGGGTTTTAACACCTTGTGTACAGTGGTCGCTATCCGAGCCAATGAAAAAGGCCTACCACTGTTTGAAGAATTAAGAACGAGAGATGAAGTATTTTATTATCATTAAAAACAATTTTCCAGAAATAAAGCTCAAACATTTTCCATTTCCGAAAATGTTGTTTAATATATACATACATGCGGGAATACATTAATTAATATAAGTAAATTCCATGTATTTGATTTCGATGGCTCCGGTGATGTAATTCCGGTAATATGACGTCATTAAAAATCGATTGATGTTTTGTGGTTATGTATGGAAGCATATGGCCGAGATTCGATTCCCTACGTCACCGTGCAAAAGTTTCAATTTTTCCTCAAAAAGAAAAGTGTAAACGATCTGATGTTAATTGAAACGAAGCTCTTGGTTATCTACCAGCGACCTCTATTAATTTTACTACAAAGATGTATCTTTTAAGTATCCTTAAGATGTAAAAATCTTCCATAGCATACATACACTAGCATGTGATGGCGAATCAACAGCAAGCGTGCCAATGGTAGCACGTGACAAAACGATTCGAGCACGCGACTAATATGTCAAACAAAATCATAGGTCATAAAAAGTTGCTAAAAAGAGGCATTCTGACGGATAAAACCGGTACTGGATGGCACGTTACATGCATTTTTTTATATAAATGATGCCTATAAGTATGAATAATAAGCGGCGATAGCCTAGTTGGGTGTGGAACGGACTGCCGAGACGAATGTCCGCAGGTTCAAATCCCAAGGGCACACACCTCTGACTTTTCTAAAAAATCATGTGTGTATTCTTTGTGAATTTATCGTTCGCTTTAACGGTGAAGGAAAACATCGTGAGGAAACCTGCACATCTGAGAAGTTCTCTATAGGAATTTCGAAGGTGTGTGAAGTCTACCAATCCGCACTATGCCAGCCTGGTGGACTAAGGCCTAATCCCTCTCCGTAGTAGAGGAGGCCCGTGCTCAGCAGTGGGCAAGTATATAATACAGGGCTGATATTATTATTATTATTATAAGTATGAATGGTCCGCCATCCCTGCAATAGTGTAAAAGGTCTAGCATTTTATAACCAATAAAAACATTCATCAAGAAATCTTTCAATAAAACCCTTATCGTACCGAGATTAGAGGCGTTAATCGTAAAAACGTTAATAAACGTCCGTCACTCGCTATCATCTAGTAATAGATGACCTGTCGATGCCGCGCGGGGTTAATCTACTGACCTGTTTCCAGTGACGCACGATATTTTTATATTTTTTAAAGGAATTAATTGTAACTTTGCCAGTGTTGTTATCTTTGCCAGCGTTATCTTTGTCAATGTTGTTATCATTGCCAGTATATTTAACTTTGCCAATATTGTTACGTTTGCTAGTATTGTTGACTTTGCTAGCGTTGTTATCTTTTCCAGCGTTGTTATCTTTGCTATTGTTGTTAACTTTGCCAGTGTTATTAACTTTGCCAATGTTGTTAACTTTGCCAGAGTTATTAACTTTGCCAATGTTGTTAACTTTGCCAGTGTTGTTATTATGCCTATTTTTTAACTTTGCTTGCGTAAATAAGTGTACAATAGACGAATTCAATTCTACAAATCACCACAATATTCCAATGACTTAGTGTTACCAGGTGGTCACTTATAAGCAAGACTTTGTCCAGGTATTACGACAATATTTCTGACGCCAAGCATCGAATTCATGCACTGTTGTATTCCGGTTTAAAGGATATCATAGCTAATGGAATTACTGAATTAGGAATTAAAATTATAAGTCTCTGGGTGACGAGAGCAGTGGAGTGCAACACAATACTTTGTAATTGAGAATTCTATATGGTATATGGATGCTTACTGTTTATGGAAGGCCGTATTTGTAGCTTTCTTTAAAGAGAGCAGCTAGTTCGTCATGTCACTCAGTTCATTCTATTCGATGTTAAATAAAACGTGGTAAAAATAGAAACTCGTACCGTACGAAGCAATGAAAACGCACACACATTCCTGATGATGGAATCTGTGAAAAAGGGTTAATGATTACCCCGTTTTTTACCCAAGATTGTTGATAAAATATCCTTCCGTAAAACTTCAAGGAGTTTCTTATTTGATAAGAGGTTTATATCAATATTTACTTTGGATATTCGTTAGGTATTAAATATTCGGGCCTGTTTCACATCTTCCGACACTTATACGTGTACGACTGAGTTCAGGTCTTGGGTTTGAATCCCGAATCTGGCCAATAATAATTGGGACCGGGTTTTTCCACCTTCAAAATGATTAAGTCGCAGCTCGGAGTTAGGAAGTTGACGGTGTGATACCCCCGTGCCTCAGATAGCACGTAAAGCCGTTGGTCTTGCGCCTGATTTCTTTCCAGTCATGTCTTAGCTCAGCTACTTTTATGGCTGATGGTATATTACTAGTGGAGAAGGGTCCATGTAACCCGATTCCTGCGCTTCCATTATGAAAAGAAATTATTTATTTGAACCATAAAATGTTAAACATTATTTAGATTCCGTCAATATCAACTTTTCACAGTTTTCACCAGAGAAGAATATATAACCCGAATTCTGCGGGCTTCCCATTGTGAAATGAAATGATTTATTTTAACCCATAAAACATTAAACATTATTTAGATTCCGTTAATATTAACTCTACGACAATTTCGGAAAGCAGTTTTCACTAGAGAACGGGTAAGAAACTCTGGTGTTGCTCTTTTTAAATCAGTTTAAGGTGTAAACTACAGTACATGATACAGAGAAAAATATACATTTTTTTTTATTATTGTTTAGAGCAGTTCGTTGTTCATTGTTATGTAGAATCTAATTATCATTAGAACGACTTGGAGACCCCATTCACGCATACTAGTACCTATATGTTGTGTTGGGCTCCCATTCAGAAAATCTCACCTTTCGCCACTACATTACACAAGAGTTTAAAACATTCAACGATGTAGGGCATGCAAGTGTTTTTTTTTTCAATTAAAGCCTTTCATAATTGCTGATACTTGAAAAAGAATGGCTGCCAAAAATTTATTAGAGTCATGAAATATTGACGCGCTCAAAAATATTCCAATTGACAATTTATTGTTTAATACTTTTGTACAATTGACAAGAGCAAATTGCTCCCTCGAAGGCTGTCTATCTGCTAAATAGGAATATAAACACAAAAACCATGTTATGTTTCATGATGAAGAGCGTAGTGGAGCGTCACGCTTGCATAAATATATGTACTACGTACTTGATTTGGCGTTCCGAACATTCATGTTTTCAATGGAATTGAACTGTAATCCATTCAAACTGACTTAAGTATGGTGAATATTGACAGCTTGTGGTTGTGTACGGAGTGGCGTTCATAGTATAAAAACGCGAGTCTAAGTGTAAACCTGGATTTGAATAAAAAATATTAGTCAAATAAGTAAAATCATTTGTTATATAAGTGAATAGATTATAACAGTGACGTTTTAGTTGCCATTTCAGTTCAGATTTTGAACAAATAGTTTCTATGGACGTTCGTGTCTATAGAATATACGTCAATGCACGCTTGTAATTCAAAGTTCTGTATGGTGTTGCTATTGTTTATGGTATTACTTACCATTAGGCGAGAGGCATGCAGTCTCGTCATTAATGCAATAAAAAAGCCATTGCGCCAGAAGTCCTAATTTGTTTTACGGTATTGGAGCCAAACGAGCTTACATTTCAGCTGAAGGCAAGTGATCAGTACTGCTCATGATCATCATCATCAGCCTATTTCTTTGTCCACTTCTAGACATAGGCCTCCTCCAATATGTGTCATTTTACACTGTCTTCGGCCTGTCGCATCCAGTTCTTGCCAGCGACCTTTCGCAGTTCACTCCACCTAGCTGGAGGGCGTCCTACACTGCGTTTGCTGAGCTGTGGTTGTGGTGCCGCCCATCTGCAATACCAGGGGTATAGAAAGTCTGCCTTTTAGGTAGGAATATGCTCTTTTTTTTAAGATCGCCAGTTCGTATCTGTCCAGAAATGCTGCTGACAGCAATTGGTCCCATGGTTTTAATTATACCGAAATTAACAGAACATCGACAATATTTAGTAAAGAAGGTCCTGACTGGGAACTCCCATCACAGTTGTTGCCCATAGCATGAAAAACAAGCACATTATTGGACCGAAACTCTTATGTTTTATATCGAAATCTGCTAAGCAAGCAATTTCGAGATGAAATTCCCGGAATCCGGGTCGTTGGATATAAAAAGTTTGCTATCGTGGCGTCTTGGCCTTACCGTTGTTACTCGATTTATTGCCAACAATTTGTTTTATTTGTTGTCACTGAAATTACGACTTTAAGGTTTCTAAATGGACGAATTTAATTTGACTACAGGATATACGAATAATATGTACACAGGACTTGGAGATAACAGTTTTTTTTATTATGATACAGCTACAAATATTTGAAAGGCATCAGTGCGGGCGTGGTGGGGTTATCGCGCTATTTCTTTCTTACGTACGTACGTATCTGTATATTATCGATTTTGTCAAAATCTACTGAACGAATATTTATGAAATTTCGTATAGAAATAGTTAAAGACCCTGAAAATGTTGTAGGCTACTTTGTATCCCAGGAAAATGTTTGCCAGGACTTTTACCTCGGAAAACTCCTTCACGTGGCGAAGCCGCCAGCAAACCTAGTTTAATATAGACTATTTACCTGCTCAAGTCTTACTTTATTATAGTTATTGTATAATTTTATTATACTAGATATGTTATTTGTTTGTAAGTCTTCCGACAAGTAAACGAAAAAAACAGTGGGCAGCATTTCCAGCTCGACTCTTCGAATTTGAAATAGCAAATGGTACGGGATAAGCCCGCATGTCACAGTAATTGATGTTCTCTGAAGATACTATGTACTTCAAAGTGTGAAAATGATCTTATTTTTCAAATTTATTAAATAAAAATTTTATAAGTCTTGTTTGTTTTTAGAATATGACTTACCGCCATTTCCAATAACAATCGCAATCGCTTTCTTCGATCTATTTCAAAAATTGACCCAATCAGGACAATTTCGACATGCTTACAAATGAGTTATTTTGATTGGTTCATTCTCGGAATCGGATTGAAGATTGACAGTGGGATCGTTTATCGAAAGCAGCTGTAAATATCATGCTGTATTGATTTAGGTGAGTGTAATGAACCGGATTACAGGCAAGGATTGTAGGCAAGCGTAACGAACCGGACTAGGTTGGCGTTGTGATATCTCCGTACCTCGGAAAACAGGTAAAGCCGTTGACCCTGCCCCTGAACTCTCTCTGGTCAGGTCTGATGCTGTATTACCGAACTATGAGAGTGAAGGAACAGAGAGTGCACCTGTGTACTACACACACTTGTGAGCTATAAAATTTCCTGCGTATTTGGGTGATCTCCGTTAAGATTGGCTGCCGTAGCCAAAATTTAGTTCGGGAGAAATCAATAAATTTCTGCCATATTATTAAGTTACATAGCTGGTTTTATAATTGGTTAACTGGCAGAGAATGCTCTCGGCATTCAATTTGGTATAGTGACCCCACAGTGCCTGATGGTAAATGAATGGGTCCAATAGAATGTCGACTGACGAGAGATGATTACCCCTCGATAATTATGCCGGCCTGTTAGAACTAGATATACACAGGTGATCCCGGTGTGCGACACTCACGTGGGCCACTATGGCGGGTTTTAACACCTTGTGTACATTGGTCGTATCTGGGCGGATATAAAATATATCCTACCACCAGCAAGCAGGTGAAGCCGAGTACAACTACTAGTAAATTTCCTCTCCCCAACAAGCGCTCAATCCTTAACTAGCTAATAAACTGAAACTAAAGTAAAACATACAAAAAGCGCTTAGAGTTCTACGAAAAAAATTCAACGTGGATTTTTATTATAAAACGAGCCAAGTTGAAAGTAAGCAGCAGTGATAGTTAAGTGCTTAATGTATCCGTGGAGAGCGTAGCTTGGAAATTGAAATTGCTTGAGGGGCGGTGTTAGACGTGCGATTTTTTGTCGCAACTTCTAATTTGGTTGGCAATAACGTTACGCAGTCGTTTAGCTTGTTATATTAAAAATATTTCTTTATGTTTACGCGAATTTTAGAAATTTAAATAAAACTATTTTTCATATTCTATCAGGGATTTTATATAATATTTTCCCGACGTTTCAAAGACTTTACAGCCTTCATAGAAACGGGGCTGGGAGGGGGTTTTAGGTGATGGTTGTCCGAAAAGTCGAAATATAGCTAATATATGGCCGATATAGCGATAGGCGTGCCCCCTACCACATAATGGGACGGAATAAGCCTGACGAAAAGTAGGTGTACCAGTTGCGCGTCTGCCTATCCCTACAGAAATAAAAGCATCAATGTGTGTATGTGTGTCTACTAGGTAGTAAAGTTGGGGACAGAATCACCATGCTTCCTTCTCCAAGACTTCTTACCATTAGAAGAACCTATTCTAAAAAAGCCTAAAAAAAATAATAATCGCAGTCTCGACTAAATAATCGCTTCGCATCAACAGAAACACCCCTTAAACAAAGTCTACTTTATGAGAGTTATTCAGTTTTAATATTTCGCAAGCGAAATAAGCTGTAATGGTGAACGTTTACGACAGAACCTCCCATTAGAGCATTTAGTAATGATAATTGTATGTGTGGTGCCGTTTTCGCCAAATGTTCCCAAAACCCGGCGAAAGGCCTACAGTCGTTACAATTATGGCGGTAAGCATAATCGCTTCTCTATAAAATGAAATCTGTTTCTAGATCGCGAATTAAATACATAAATCAAAAAATTGCGCGGAAAATTTAAGAAAACTTAACGAAAATATAAAAAGGAATACTACGTATGCTTAAAATGCTGCAAAAAAGTGGAATAAATTATGCCGGCCTGGAACCGGATATACACAAGTTGATCCCGGAACGCGGCACATTTACGTGGATCACTACAGGTTTTAACACCTTGTGCACGGTGATCGATATCCAGTTTATATAAAGTATATAGTAAATACTACCACCAGTAATATAAATTTATTCGTGGTACCATGAAAAAATTATGGTTGATAAGAGACTGACAAAGAGGGTTTATAAGGCGAATGTGGATGGAAGAGCGGGTAGGGGTCGACCGCACTGAACCTTGGAATGTCAGATATCTGACATTCTCAGTAAAGGCCAGGTCAAAATTATCCACAGCCAGTGGGAATGCATGAAAAGATTGATGAAGGTGGAGGAAGCGCGAGAAGTATGCCAGAATAGTGCAAAGTGGCAATCCAGTTTCTGCTTACCTCTATGAGATAGAGGCGTGATATTATGTACCATGAAAAAAATTGGTAATAAAAAATGCTACACTATAACCAATATATAGGCTTTTAGGTAATAATTTATATCGAAAATTCAATCAGCTCCAAAGCTGACCAATTTAGTGCGTGTATTTGTTACATACTTTATGCATAGCAAATATTTTCATCATTTCATATTCTGTTTCACGTACTAATTAGCAGAGGTTGAATTCAAACGGGCTGTTTTCAAATGACAACGTTCGGTATTTAGTTAATATGTGACATTATAATTGGTTTGGAGGTATAGTTGTATCAATGATTATCGTGCTGGAGTCTGTGGTTCGAATCTCGGGTAAAGTTTTGGGTATTTGTCAAAAAATGACTACCTCGGTGGCGTAGTTGCATCACGGTATGATTGCAGTGCTGAGGTTTACGGTTTGATCTCCAAGTCGGGTAAAGTGATATTAGCTTGTTCTACTTAGTATCAGCCCGATCATGGGACAGAATACACACAGCGGAAAGTGAGTACATCAGTAGCACCTTTGCCTAATATTTTAGGGATAAAATGCAAAGTATTAACCCCACGGTTTTGTTGATAGGAACTAACCGAAACCGTGGGGGTGAAAACATCTCTGCCTACCTTTGAAGGGAAAAAGGCGTGATGCTACATTTAGGTATATGTTAACCTAAGATACAATCTAATTGTGCCAAATTTGATCCAAATCCATTCAGCGGTTCCTGCGTGTACTTCTCATACACCCAAAGATCTTTACGAAAGTACGCTTTTATAATATAATGATTTAAAACTTATAAACTAAATTAGGAGGAAACTAAACTAGAAAGAATGTTAAAACCAAAGACATTAAACAGTATAAAGATTGTTAAAACAAACAAGCTACAAAACGTAATTCCGAAAAAAGTTCCACATCGCATAATACTCGAGAAAGCAGAATATTTTAAAATGCTTTCGACTTTTGTTCGTTAAGAAAATTTGCTTAAAACTATGCTTAACATGGTCACTTAGGAAAAATAACGAGTAAATATCTTGTTTAACATTTATAATATCAGCTCCGTATTATAATGACTTACTGCTGGGCAAACAAGAATAATGAGAAGAGTTAGGCTTAGTCTACGCAGGCCTAGTGCAGACATACTAACTTTTTTCATTACCTTATTAGGCAAACGAGCAAGCGATCCGCCTGATGGTACGCAGCATCTGCTGCTCATGGACTTTGCAACGCCAGAGCTTTTTAAGCTTAGTTTAAAGAAGGACCAGTCATAGCACTCGGGGAACACTGATCCAGGGAAGTAATTATAAAGCCTTACCGACTTTTTTTATTACCCCCGAAGGCAGACTAACAGCCAACCTGATGGTAGGTGGTCACCGTCGCCCATTGACAAAGTGAAAGAAAAGAAACACGGTAGGAGGAAGATTATACGAGAGTGCATAAGTGGTAAAAATGATCCACGGAAACTGGTGAGTAAAATGATTGCGGAAACTATTGGTTGTAAGTTTAAAACCCAAGGGCACGCAACTAAATTTATGTGAGGGTTTCTTTGTGGATTACCGCTTGCCTTAACGTTGTAGGAAAACATCGCGAGGAAACCTGCATAACTGAGTAGTTCGCTATAAGCCTTTTGAGGTTATGTGATGTCTCCTAATCCGCATCAGGCCAGCGGTGGAATAAGGCCTCACCTCTCTCAGTAGTAGAGGAGGCCTATGTCTAGCATTTGTAAACAATACTGATGACAACCAACACGCCCATATAGCCGCAACACCAAACAGGACGTAGAATAACAAGGCTTTGTGTGCCCGGGCGCTGCGCTCGTTCCCATGAGCCCTGATTCATAATGACCAGTAATTAGACTAACTACCATGACCTATGACATAGTGCTGACTGCTGACACAATGCTTGACTGCAGAAATCGACATTGGATACGCTGGGGGGGGGGGGGGATTATTACGTATCAAATAGCGGAACCTCGTCCCCCTCCTCATCTAATGCGAAACATAGATATAAACAAATTTTCGATAGTAATCAATTAGTTGTTAGAAGTAGAATCATTTGGAAAAAAAGACATTGGGTACACTTATGCTTATTCCCAAACTCTTTCTTTATATCCGCCATTTTCAATAAAAGATCCCAATCCCGTTTTTCGATCATCAAAAATGGATTCAAGATTTTTGACATGCTTACAAATGTGTTATTTCGATTGTTTCATTCTCGAATTTGAAGATTGAGATCGTACAGAAATGCGTTGTAAGACAAAAAGCAATCAACTTAAAACAGAATTTCATGAACTTCGAATCTAGAAACTTCCAAGAGAATCCTCTAGAATTGCAAATAGCACCGCAAAATCAAAAGCCAGTCCGAAACGTGCCATACGAAATTCATATAAAAGAATATGTAACGAGAATATACGGACATATTGATTTCAGCAGCGAATTAGAATGGTAGTACGTGCCTACATATAACATGTAGCAGTAAATTTGGGCGTACGCCAAATGCAATGCTCATCCATTATGTTGACTCGGCAGTGCACAGGAAGGCGCGGGTCCGTTGAACAGTTGAGGACGATACGTCAGGGAAATATATGCTTTAATGTACCTAGTCTTTTACGAGTTTTTATAAAAGGTGAACACGTCCAAGCCAAATTTTCGCCACAGCGGCCAATCTTAAAGATCAGCTAGGTACGCAGGAGATATTATAGTGTCCAAGTGTGTGCGGAATGTTCAGGTGCACTCTTTATTCCTTCACTCTTATAGTCCGATGAAACGGTAATCCAACATGATCGGAGAGAGACCAGGCGCAAGACCAACGGCTTTACGTGCTTTCTGAGGCACGGAGGTATCATACCGCCAACTTCCTGAGTCAATAATTTTTTGGCCCGATCAGGGGTTTGGACCCAGAATTTAGTCCTGTAATTGTACTTATCCCACGTACACATTACAACTACGCCACCGAGGGAGTTAGTATGAACAGTAAAACACATAAAATAAAATCCTTAAAAAAATCTTAAGACCTTGAGCATTCGTTCCAAACAATTTCAGCGTACGAGTTCCGGCGGGAACATGCTAAGATTTAATGAATGCGAAGATACAACTTTTCAATTTCTTAGCTCTTGATGGTCCGATCTTCATTTATTCTGCGTAGATCGCGTCTGGAAACGTATCGCATTTTCCAAAGATCTCATATTAGTAATATTATAAAGCGAGACAATGGAAACACACCGTTCTATATACAGGGTAAATACAGCTCTCTCGAGTGTGCTCTGTGATTGAAGCATGTTACATGTCCGGTGCGGGTCCATTTCACAAAATGCATGGATTTGGGTTACATACCATATACCGAGGCTTTGGCACTTGGCAAGGGATAGCGTGCACGTGGGGTTTATAGGTGTTGATACCATGGATATATTGGTAGGTAAATACATATCAATGATGTAACGAAACAAGTAATATCAGCCCTGTATTATATACTGTCCCACTATTGGACACGGGCCTCCTCTGCTACTGAGAGGGAATAAGCCTTAGTCCCCCACGCTGGCCTAGTAGGGGTTGGTAGACTTCACACACCCTCGAAAATTCTTAATAGAGAATTTCGCAGGTATGCAGGTTTCCTCAAAATGTTTTCCTTCACCGTTAAAGCAAGCGATAATTCACAAAGAATACACACATATTTTTTTAAAAAAGTCAGAGTTGTGTGCTTTTGGGATTTGAACCTACGGACATTCGTCTCGGCAGTCCGTTCCACAACCAACTAGGCTATCGCCGAGTACGTTACAACGAAACGAATAGCACACCTAAAATGGAAGTGGGCTGGACATGTCACTCGGAATGATAGATCGTGGTGAAAATATCTAGTTGAATGGAAGCCATGAAGGAATGCGCTCCCGAGGAAGACCACAAATGCGCTGGAAAGACGACGAGAAGGAAGAGGCCGGATCAAACTGGATTAACAGAACCCAATGCCGCAGTGAATGGAAAATATTAAAGCAGGCCTACACCGAGAAGGTTGAAAAAGGTTGACGAAGAAATACATATATAAAAACATACATCATGGTTTTATCCCCTAGGGGAGGGCAGAGGTGCCAGATTATTTTGCTATGTGTGTTTCGTCCAAGGACAGCGCAGGAACCTATATTGGACACAAATTGCTGATACCGAGAAGAAAAATCCAAAATCACTTTTCCCGACCAGGGATTTGTACAATTAAGAGTAAAAATTAGAAATCGTAAATATGATCTTTAATTAAAAAAACTTACAAACTTATTATTCGCGTTTTGTGCAATAACCGTGTGTAGGGATGTAACAGCAAAGTTAAGCTTGTCAAGTGAGAACTTATATACTTACAACCGTATTAAAACATCAATCTCACCTTTGAGTAGGATCTCAAGTAGACATAATTGAAATATTTAATAAATAAAGGTAAGTTGACCTTTAAGAGCTTGTTTTCAGCTGATTCGGCGTCTAATAAACAAATCTCAGCAGTCAAAATCCGTCATATGCTGATACTTAAGATGTCACTTGAGATGTTGATATCTGTTCATTAAATAGCCAAAAATTCTTTTGAACTTGGTCTCCACACTGAATGCACGCCCATGCATGGAAGGACATTTATCGCGGCCCTAGTTCAGTGTGTATACCTCATGATTGCCAATTCACATTGAGCTCTATGAGGGCTTGTGAACATTTCCTGACCTTTTCCCTTTCTCCCACCCTGACAGGCTTCCTTCTCCTTCCACCACACTTTCTTCTCCAGATATCCCCTCCCAACTTCTCTCCCGACTTTTGCAGATGCTAATCTGGGGGATTCCAGTATGTCATTCGCAGGTTTCCCTCGGTATCAATTGCGGGGTCCAATACAAAAGAAATACCTTAAGATGCTGAGTTTAATATGATAGCATCTCAGTTGATATCGCACTTCAGGGCGTAACAGAGTTGTATTTATTAAGACGGCCCTTAGATACCTTAATTACAAGTTTGTACGGAACTCTCTATGCGCAAGGCCAATTCGCTCTTGTTTTATCCATGATAGTCATGGTAAAATCGGCGCAATCCAGCAATCATTATAATTGGGAAAAGTTCAATAATAATGTAACTCAGGCCTTTATTGTCACTCTTTTTGGGGGCATGCTGATTTCGAAAGTTGTTAGTCTATAATTGTACCCCCCCCCCCCCTTCTATACTTTTAAATGGCAATTTTTCGATATTTTCCAAATTTCCTTTTGGGGCAATGTGTTACCACGGTCCGCCACTAAAAGCCCTGTTGTTAAACATAAAAATATACACGTCGTATTAAGAATTTCCGTTTTTGAAGTCGCTTAAAAAAAACAATGATTTAGGCACGAGCGACTACATCGAAAACCTAGTTTCAAAAACCACACCCAAATCCGTTCCAATTCGAACAACGTCCTTATCTATAAAAACAAATCGGAATCCCAGTTTGTCCTACGATCGGCGTCGGATTCAAAGCGATTGTCGTATTTACAGATTGGCAGATGTTAAACGTTACCGCATGTGGGAAATGCATTCTGTTTGCATTTAGATTTCACGTACTGGGGACCAGGTGCTGAGATGCTGGTTGCTTGCCAATTATAGATTTAACGGAAAAAAACATTAAAACCTACTTAGAATGGTACTTCTATCCTTATATATAACTAGCTTTTGCTTGCGGCTCCGCCCGCGTGACAAAGTTTTCTGGGATAAAGTCCCGCTATATATTTTCCCGGGATAGAAAGTAGCCTTTAACCATCCCAGGGTCTGGAACTATCTCCATACCAAATTTGATAAAAATCCGTTCAGTAGATTTTGAGAAAATCGATCACATACAGACATACAGAAAAGGGGCCTTTGTTTTATAATATAATGTATGGATTGTAATAGCCTAATGTCTGTATATTATAGATATTGATGAAAAACGAACATGAGGAGCTTTATTAGAGCAACAGAAGCCAAATTGTTTGTACACGCATCACGCAAAAACTACTGCATGGAAATTAATGCGGTTTTTACCGATGTATTGCTATGGATCTAATATAAATGTAGGCTCCATTTCATCCCGCAAAAATATGAAGTAGGACTTTTATTCCCGAAAACATTTCACACGGAGGAAGCCGCGAGCAATACTTAGTTTTACACAAGAATTTTAGTGTGTAAAGACTTCCAAAGATTGGCCTGGTGGACTAAGGCCATTTAGTCGTAGAGTGTACTTGTGCTACTAATGGACCTACATATCTAAGAATTCTATAAAAAAAAATCAGAGGTATGTGAAGTCTACCAACTCGCACTAGGCCAGCGTGTTAGGCCTTTCAGTACTAAAGGTCTATGCCTAGCATTGATATAAATAGGCAAGATATTATTATAGAAATGTTCTTTAATTAATATTCATAGTAAACAGATGTTGAACGTCACATGATTAAGAAATTCACTGTGTTTTTGTCGTATAAATCCGCCGCTGAGAACTAGAAATTGCATACAAAGTACGGACTGAACGAAAAATCTAGAAATGTATTAAAAAATTATACATATGTACTTTTTATGACGTATTTTTAAATGAAGGCTTGAAATCAGGATATTATATAATAGAATTTGATACCAGGACTTTACTCGCACGTATGTTTTTTACCTTTTAACAATATGAACCGTAATGACGAAGTATTCAAGCAGGCCGGTATAATGCCGACTTTTGAGAGTTTCGTCTTTGCAACAACAAATTTTCTTGAGAATTCCGTGCAATCAAATCGGCACCGCATTATTCATGATAAGAAATTATTTAGTACTAGCTTTTGCTTGCAACCCTCTTGCTCAAAAAAGTTTTTCTGGCATAAAACTCTCGCTTTGTAAGTATTTTCCGGAATAAAATGGAGCCTATAATTTAAGTTAGAACTCTAGCAACACACCGGTTAAAACTGTTTCAATATTAATTCTAAGTATTTTTTGCGTGGCGCGTGTACAAACATACAGACAGAAAAATAACTAAACCCTTTTTTTTGCTTCTGTTTTAAGCAAGCTGTGGTATCAGTTGAGACATTGTCTAATTAGTTAGTATCTTAAGGTAGTATGTATTTAATCAACCCATATTAACATCAGTTCAAATGGTATCTTAAGTCACAATATGTAACGATTTTGACAGCTGAGTTTTGTTTACTTAACAGCACCGACTCAGTTGAGAATAAGTTCTTAAATCTTAAGCATTTTTATTAAATAGGTCAATACATTGGACTACTTTATTAAAAGGTTACTTGAAATTGTATTCAAACTTAAGATTGATTTATTAATGCGGCAACTAAATTTAACATTTTTCTGTTTATTAAATAGTTCAGTACATTAGACTACATGAATAAATAGCTACTTAAGATTGCACTCAAACTTGAGATTGATTCATTAATAGGGCAACTAAATTCAATATTTTCCAGTGCTTGGTTTATTAAATAGTTCAATACATGAGACTACTACATTAAATGGCTACTTGAGTTCTCAAACTTGAGATTGATTTATCAATACCGCAACTAAATTCAACATTTTCCAGTGCTTTGTTTATTAAATGGTTCAATACATGAGCTTGTTATTAAATAGCTACTTAAGATCGCACTCAAACTTTAGATTAATTTATTAATACCGCAACTAAATTCAACATTTTCTAGTGCTTGTTCTGTAGACGGTACGTGGACAAATATGCAGAATCCCGTGTCCCAGATCTAGGCAGCGCCCGCCGCATGTCGTACTGTTTGTACATTGCAAATACTGGCATACGTAGATTGATGAACCGCTGGGTCAAGAGTGTTTAACAGAGGTGTTTATTTTGTTTTGACCTATATTGAAAAATGCTTTGAGTTGACCAAGAAAGAGTTGGCTGTCAATGTTTGCTTTTTTTGACCTATATTGAAAAATGCTTGATGACTGTCTTGGTAGCATAATAGTATTGTGTGTGTGGTACGAATAAGGTGTTGGGTGTGAGTCCCGGGTTAGGCAAAGTGGTATTCGTTTTTTCTAGTCAGTATCAGCTAGGATTGTGGAATTTATGCCTGATATTGCGATAACCTCGTTCCCTATTATATTGGACGGAACACATTTGGTGAAAAGTGGGTTCCCTGGTTATACCTCTGCCTACGCATTCGCGCATAAAGGCGAGATGTCTGCGTGTGTGTTTTGAAAGCTGACTAAGAACGAGTTGATATAACTAGCTTAATGTAGGAACACAAATCCAAAATGGAAACAAAATATCGCAAGTGATAAGTGTTTTGAATTAGGACTTGGTTCGATTGCCAGGTCAACCGCTACTTTGGAAAGGTTCTGTAACAGAATTTGTATTCTTGAAAACGTGTGGTAAAATTAAGCCATCCTTACTGCAATATGACGCTCAAAGAAGGGCGAAATATTCGAGTAGGTATATTTAGGTTTTTGTTAAAAGTGAACACAAAAATCATTGAGTTTCGATAAAAATTGGATCACAAATATGCCTTGTCCTGGATTGATGTATACTATTCTGAACAGTTCAGAGAACGAGGACTACTTAATGCTTTTTTGGATCACTTTGTAGTCCGTGTGTCAAGACCCTTATTTTGAGGTACGCGTAAAGGTATCAAGTTGAAATTTACATCAAATACTCTGGTTAATGGTGTCTTTCAGCTGTGAAGAAATCAAAACTGTAAGTCAACACGGCGATAGCCTAGTTGGTTGTGGAACGGACTGCCGAGACGAATGTCCGCAGGCTCAAATCCCAAGGGCACACAAATCTGACTTTTCTAAACAAAAAAAATATGTGTGTATCCTTGTGAATTATCGCTTGCTTTAACGGTGAAGGAAAACATCGTGAGGAAGCCTGCGTACTTAAGATGTTCACTATAGAAATTTCAAGGGTGTGTGAAGTCTACCAATCCGCACTAGGCCAGCGTGCTGGACTAAGGCCTAATCCCTCTCAATAGTAGAGGAGGCCCGTGCTCAACAGTTGGACAGTGTATAATACAGGGCTGATATTATTATAAGTCAACGCGATCGAAATATATGATCATTCATGTTGCATATTCTCGCGTAATTTGCGATTTCACAAGGAAATTATAACCTATCGGGTACTTACCGTCGACCTAGACTCGTAAAACTTGGCATGAAACAATTTCTTAGCATATGTAAACATCTGAAAACCATACAATATGTACTTTAATAACAAGTTTGTTGTAATAACCGAGTCGAACGGTAAAGTTAAGTTTGTAAACTTATAACATCATACCTCAAGTATGTATGGAACTCTTGGTGAGCGAGGCCAAGTCGCACTTATTCGGTTTTTTTATATAGGCTCAATAGAACCCCACTGATGATAAGCGAAATAGAGTCCTAAGTGTCAGCTTACGAACAGCTTGTTTCAAGGATATACTGTAAGTTTAGCATATGTGAGTGTCCGCCTGGGTAGGTATTACTGTAATTACTATTTCTGCCGTTAAGCAGCAGTGTGTAGTCACAGTTGAAGTTGAAAAACATTGTAGCCAGTGTAACTATTGGATGTAATAAGACTTAACACCTCATGTCTCAGATTGACGAGCGCAGTGGAATATCAAACAATACTTTGTAATTCAAGTTATTGGATGGTGTTACTACTGTTTATGGGCGGTCTTATCGCTTACTCTCAGGCAAGGTCGTGTCGTCATTCAAATGAAAATATAATAAAAATTACATACACTAATCTCGGAATACATCTCGCCTTTGGTCAGATAGCGAGAAGACTTACATAAGAGGGCCGGCAGCGACTGGATGCAGAAATAGCAGACCGGGCTGTATGGCATATCTTGGGAGAGAACTATGTCCAGCATTGGACGTCAACTGGCTGATGATGATTATGATGATGATGATGATGATGATGTTGATGATAAAGATGAATCTCGGAATGCGGGCGAAATCGCAAGAAGAACCTAGTAAACAATAATGCGTGATAATAGGCAGTTATCAATTATTGCGTGACCTATTGTTCTTTTCCTGGTATCAATAATGAAATTAGACAGCCAAAAATAAATATAAGAAAAAGGGGGTTTACCGATGACCCATTCTGTAAAAATGCTATTAAATTGTAACGCTTTATTGACTAGCGGCTGCGCATGCGTCATGATTTAGCGGAACGGTAAATATTTAATTGAAGATAGCTAATGGAACATGTGTTCACATTTTTATGTGCCAACTTATATGTCTTATTGTCACTAGGAATTATAATTAACTAGGTGTTTCTCGTGGCTTCACCTGTGTGAAAAGTCGTTCATACAATCGTCCCCAAAATAATATATGCTAGCGCTATTTATTTACAAATATCAATTACTTCCCATGGAAGCAAATACCCGGTATAGAAAATAGCTTTGTGTTAATTTAGCACATCGTCTACCCGTGTGCCAAATTTCATTCAAACTCGTTCAGTTGGTATCGCATATACTTTTAACAAACCAGTCGCTGCCAAAAATCTTCAAAAATTGCATTACGTAATACTTGAACGGCCTCTTATCTGTTCTGCATGTGATCAGCCCATTGCCACCTCAACCTACCAACTTTCAGAGCTGTGGTCACCTTCCAATCACAATCCAAATATTTTCACAAAGTTTTGCATTTATTGTAAGAAAGGAAGATAAGACATTTATGTAACTCCACCTCGTTCTGCGAAATAAAGATCTATCAGTGTACTTAAAAAACTCAGTCGCAGAAAAGAGTCAGAAAAGTTGGCGGTGGTATATCTCGTGCTTCGAAAAGCATGTAAAACCGTTGGTCTGATTTCTCTGCGGTCATGTAGGATTGCCGTCTCACCGGACTATGAGAGTGAAGGAACGAGAGTACCTGTGTATTGCGCACACACTTGTGCACTATAACTCCTTTTTTTGCATGGAAAAAATGCGTTATCGCTACCACCGCTTGAAGGGTGAGTGGAATGGTTATGTTGGTTTCACCGGTCTTACGGCCCAATGTCGACACTCGGGAGTATAGCATCATCCGAGCGAGCGTTGGACCGAGTCCCTAACCCTTGTATACCCTACACCGGCATACCAACTAAAACCCGCGGTGGCCTTCGGCGCATACGGGACGGCCCCGGGGTATCTTATTGCACTAAGATAGCTGCTCGGAACCGTCACTATAATATCTCTTGCGTACATCGTTGATCTCCGTTGACATTCATTATCGTAGCCAATTAGAACCAACGTGGCCAACGTGAAATTTGGCTACAATGATTCATAATGATTTCTTCCTAAACGAATTTCGGCCAAAAAATATACTTTTCGGTTTTTTGATTTAAGGTTTATGTTAGACTTAATTTACGAATTCAAAATACACATTAATAATATGATTTACTAGCGTAGAGTAATCATCTCCCGTCACTCTATGGACCCCATATCCCTTAAGGTGCAGAGAGCTCCCTTTGCCATATAAAATACATAGTTGAGACGTCACCACGTCAATGATTACTTTATCAAATGACATTTGACCTTATAATCTTGTAGTAAATTGTAAAGTCGCTCGTTACTTATTTAATGTGATTCCCCTTTCCTCATTCATATTTACGGGAGTAAGGAAAGTAGGTCATTTACCTTGGCGGTTTTTTTATTCGCAGTGACGAAACGCAAGGGAGTAAATGTAGGGTAAGATTAGTTCGCTTGTACAGGGTCATTTTAACATCGCGTTACTAAATGAAACCCTTAGGAAGGTATATATATATATATATATGTATTTATTGTTCGTAAGATATATATGAAATGTCGAAGTTATGTGTGTATTCTTTATAAAATATCGTTCGCTATATCGTGAAGAAACTTACATACCTAAAGAACTCATAATAATTTCGAAGGTATATGAAGTCTGCCAGCTTTAAGCCAGCGTGGTAGACTAAGTCCTAAACCTTCTTAGCAGTAGAGACTCGAACTCACCAGTAATCAGTTTACAGGGCTATTATTATTTTATTTATAACTATCTACATACTATTAATGACTTAGTTGAAGCCTTCAGTTTAACAATTAGTAACTTATTAGCTCGCATGAAGAAACGAGAAAGCTACTCGCTTGATAAACATAATATTATAATATTTTGTAGCGTGCTTAACGCTGCCTAGTGGCAGAAATAGACATTGGGTACCCGTTTACTGGACAGGTGTCTGGTTGAACTCTTACGTATGATCACTTATAATAAATAATAAGAATATATTTTTCAGAATATAATGTACGTACGTAAAAACCTTAGTACTTTTATTAAAAACAGTGACTTGCATAGTCTAAATACCAGAAATAAAAATAAATTGGTTGTCCCTAATCATAGGCTCTGTAAAACCAATAAATCTTTCTTAGTTAATAGCATTAAGTTCTATAATAAACTTCCCTTCGAAATTACCAATTTGACCGAACAAAAATTCAAGTGTTATGTTAAGCGTGAATTAATGTGTAAAGGATACTATACTGTATCTGATTACCTTAATGATAAGACGGTTTGGAAAGTTTGTCCTGCACACAATGACCCACCATGTTAGCACACATTAGTAATTAATTAACTGCCTAAAATGTCTTTTGTTACATGTCTCACATGCTTTTTTTTTTATAATAATGACATTTCTATAGTTCTAATTTGACATAATCATATCATATCTTAATGAAATGTAATTTTTGAAAGACGACCACCCGATCATGTTGTGTTTGCCTGTTCAATATCACTATTTTTTTTTTCTTTTCTCATGATTGAAAACTATGATTGTAAATGTAGGCGAATGCACGCTGTACGCCATTATTTAAGTATGAATCTATGTTCTCTTTTATTGGCTATCGCTAATTTTATTTTATGCCGCTCCAGGTTTAATCGATTGGATTTCATCTTATCCCATGGTAACGGTGATGTGCGTGCATTAGCTTATATAACTATTGTGACTATGTACAAGAAAGAGTTGGAAAAAAATACAAAAGATGTACTGAACAATTGATGACAAAAAAGAAAGCCCGGAGTTTCTTTCTGCCTTTCTTCTTCGGGTAGTCATCACTTAGGTAGCTAGTGAAAGGCTGGTAGGTTAGCTAGGTTAGGGCTCATGTCCTCGCCGGTGAGGATCGCGACGCGTTACCCTTCTATTTCCCTCTACTTGCCAGCCCGAGCTGGTTACTTCGGTTTGTACCTAGTCTTTTGTATAAACTTTATCCCTAATTTAAAATCTCCATAGTTATATAAGTGATTTTAATAGTTGTTTAGAAATAATAATTATTCTTATTCTTTGTTTTGACGTATCATAAGTGCAACTTTGTTCGCCTACGTGATAAATAAAGTATTTTATTTTTTTTATAATATCAAAAATTCGGCTCAGCGCGGCGCGGGAATCGAACCTGCGGTATCTCGTTTTATAGGGTTTTGGTCACCAACATATTTTGTTTTTTTTTTTTTGTTTTTTTTTTTTTTATTTTATTTCAGCCAGTCGACTGACGAGACACGATTAACTCTAGGCAGTTGGCATAATTATACCGGCCTGTTGAAATCACATATATCCTTAAATCAAAAATTCGGCGGGAATCGAAGCCGTGACCTCTCGTTTACAGCTACCCACTATCATCTTTCATACATCAAATAAAAAAAGATTTTCCTTATCTCGCTCGAACGCGTTTTTAATAGTTCAATGAATCATTTAATTCCCCTTTTCACGTCGTCTCGGGACTTTACCAAGCTTCTGGTATATAATGCAGCTTCGACAGCATCCCAGTATAGTCTTCGAAGAACCTTCGTTGAAGCAAGGTACGTGTTTTAATTTATATATAATTTTTTTTTTTATTAAGAACAATAAATCTTGGAGAAATTAGAATTTAAATTAGGAACGAATTGAGAATTATTTTTATAATCGGGTATAATATGCAAAATTTAAGTATAATAATATAAATACAAAACTAAAGTTTATATAAAAGGTTGAAGAAGTAAACAATTTTTTAAATTGTTTTATTGGTCAGATTAAATTTATAGGTTAGATGAATATTGAAAGAAGTTTTACTGTAGCAGCAGACTTTGAAATTTGAAAGGAGTATAATTAATCTATCTATACTTATTATATAAAGCTGAAGAGTTTGTTTGTTTGGACGCGCTAAGCTCAAAAGTTACTGATTCGAATTGAAAAATTCCTTTATTGTTGGATAGCCCATTTATCGAGGAAGGCTATAGGCTATATAAAATCACGCTATGACCAATCAGAGCGTAGCATCAATGCAAATTGTTGTAATATTATATATAGTTTGCCCTTATTACTTCTATAATACATTGTTATGGGTATTTTACCTAAAAAAGACTCACGGACGCAAAACTGCGAGAAAAAAATAGCTACTTATTAATAATGTGTTTCTTTTCAGTTCAATATGAATTCAATTGCAATTCTTTTCGCTGCCATCGTCGCTTGCGCGTGCGCTCAAGTGTCGATGCCCCCGCAATACGCTCAGATGTAAGTGATTCAAAAACAATATCGTTTTTGTGGGATGTTTTTGCAGTAATGTTTAAGCTCACTAGCTCTGTATGTTAAATACGTCTACTCATAATTAGGTATTATTTATGATCTAAAATTACGTTACTTAAACCTATATTTATATAAAGCTGAAAAGTTTATCTGTTTGAACGCCTTAATATCAGGAATTACGAGTTCAAATTGAAAAATTCTTTACGTGTTGGATAGCCCATATATCGAGGAGATCTATAGGCTATATAATATCACGCTGTGACTAAAAGGGATGGAATAGTAATGAAAAATGTTATAAAAACGGGGAAAATGCATTCCTACTGAGAGCTTCCGTTGCGTGTCCTGTGTAAACGGTTAAAGCTACGCAACAATCATGTGTGATGGAATTGTTCCTCTTAAAATCCTTAAAGCATATTTTAAAACAAAGTCCCTACCACATATGTCTAGCTGTCTGAACGCGAAACTGAAGAACTACGCAACGGATTTCGCTGAAATTTGGTATGGAGATGGCCTACGCAATAAATCCACCAGCGCAATCATTAAAATCTAAATTATAAAAACTCTTGCATTCTTTACAGGAGACTCTTCCTTGATAATGACCATTATCCTATTTACAGATATCCAGAATATTACAAGTACTCCAAACAAGTCCGCCATCCCAGAGACGTGACCTGGGACAAGCAAGTCGGCAACAATGGGAAGGTCTTCGGAACTCTGGGACAGAATGACCAGGGTCTTTTCGTAAGTTTCTCACACCAACTAACCGTAAAGATTCTTTTGTAGTTCTTTGGGCTGCAGAGACCTTGATATTGTACTACCGGAGTGCCGTAGTTGTATCCCTATGCTCAAAGGTTTTGAGTTCGAATCCAGGGTTGGGAAAAGAGATAAAGGGATTTTTTGTTCAGTATTAGCCTGGAGTATGGAATTTATGTTCGAATGATGATGGGCTCAACCTTTATCACATAATGGGCCGGAATACACGGCGTAAAGTGAGATCTCTGGTTGCTTTTCTTTCTACCTCTTCGGGATTAAAGGCATGATGTGTGTTTGTTTTTGTTTAGACTGCTTGAGTGACGTAGTTGAATTGTGATATTACTGCCATTCTGACATCTCAAATTTGAATCCTACTTGTAAAATTATATTTTCCGCTCAGCTCTGAGTTTAGAAATGTGTCTCTGGAGAACGCCTTTAGAGATTACCCGAACACAATCGCAGACAACGAGTTTAGTATAAGCAGATCTTTCCTTATATCACATTATCCAAACTGAGAAATGTACCTGAGACAGTAGTACTGCATCCGACATTCAAAAACTAAACCTACCAATTCTCTAATCCTCCAGGGTAAAGGAGGCTATCAACACCAATTCTTCGATGATCACCGCGGCAAACTGACAGGACAGGGTTACGGGTCCAGGGTCCTCGGACCTTACGGAGACAGCACCAACTTCGGCGGCCGGCTTGACTGGGCCAACAAGAATGCTAACGCTGCTCTTGATGTGACCAAGAGCATTGGCGGTAGGACTGGGGTAAGTGGATCTGGTTGATACAATTTTTCTATTGTTATTATATGTCTTTCTTATGTTCGGATTTTTGCGGTTTTATATTATAATTATCTCCCGACGTTTCAAAGACTGCAGCCTTCATGGTCATAGGTAACTGAGGTGTTTGTTCGTCCGAAAAGTCAGTTACAATGATACATTTTAAATTTAGTTTAGCTGTTGATGGTCCGATCACCTGATGTTAAATGAAGCCGACCGGCATCAAATACATCTCCAGACGGTCAGCACAGTTATGTCTTCTTACTGGTGTTAGGTCTTTCATATGTGAGAGACCGGACTGGGTAGGTATTACCGCAATGTTTATTTCTGCCGTCAAGAAGCTGTGTGTTGTCACTGTTGTGTTCCGGTTAGAAGGACATTATAGCCAGTGTAACTACTCGACATAATAACGTCTCATGTCTCAAGATGGCGAGCGCAGAAGAATACTAAACAATACTTTATAATTGACGGTGTAGGATGGTGTTTCTGCTGTTTATGGGCGGTCGTATGGCTTACCATCAGGCGAAAAGCTCGTCTCGTCATTCAAAGCAATAATAAGTACTTAATTGCTTCTTCACGCTCCGCTTGGTCTGACTAAATATTTTTTGTTTACAGCTGACTGCCAGTGGATCAGGCGTGTGGCAACTTGGGAAGAACACGGATTTATCTGCGGGAGGCACTCTGTCTCAGACGCTTGGACATGGGAAGCCTGATGTCGGCTTCCAAGGTCTCTTCCAGCATAGATGGTGAAGTTTGTTAAGTTATTAAATTATTTTTTTATTAATTATGATTTTTATTCTGAAAACAACTTCATACCTATTTACTTAGAGTCGTTTTTTATACATTTATTATGAAACAGGAAATACAATTATGTTACGTATAAAAATTACGATTGTAAAGACGTTTGTAATTTATTAAAAGTAGTAGCGTAGCTTGCTGTAGAGTTGCCCTATATCTATATTTGTTGGGCTCTTCAGGACATTGCGAACTTTTGGGCCCCCGCTTTGTTTAATGTTGGTATGGACCAAAAGGGGCCCCAAAGCTCGGGGGCCCCGTATCTCTGATAAAGATAGCTATGGGTGTATAGGCTGATACAGCGGTAGCTACACCCCGGATTAAAAATAAAGGCACGGGAAAACTATTGGATCAATTAAAATATTTAAGCAAAAATTCCTTAAAAATAAAATGCATGATCTCAATAGGATTTTATAATATTTTCTGCCTTGATTACGTGGTCACAGCAACTCTCGGGAGCTAGGAAATTATCCAACATGGCCGTTGAAGACTAACTTTTACTAAGTTATTTCATTAAAACACGTTGTACTGAAGTTGCGAAGTACGCTTCACGGATAATTATGAAACTCCAACTATGCTTTGTAGTACAAACTCAAACTGACAACGAGTTGGGATTCTTTGCAAATTGTGACATAGTTTCGTGGTATTTTTCTTTGTACAAAATTGAAAATAGCGACATCTATACTCGTGACATCTAACTATACATTGGTAAAATAATAATTTGGTGTTTTATAAAGAATGTTGACGTTCAAAACTAATTTTAGGTAATTATTATATTCAATATAAAGGTTGTTTGGGCCAAATCGTATAAATGCATGAATTTCAAGCTAATGTATTTTATTATTTTTTTAAAGCATGTACTATAAGTGTGTTACATTTTATTCTCGAGAATTATAATATTTGACTGCAACCACTTGGTTAGCAGAGACATCTATCGTGCTATTGTTAAAATATTCGTAGGTACGGAAACGTGCGGAAGCTAAACTACTAAGTACGCAATAGTGTCGCTAGATGTCAGTGTAATATATTACACTACTAAACGTAATGATTTATAACTTTCTCGATAGATGTCTCTGTGTTATATTTTAAGTAATAAAAACTGTTGAACCATAACGTATTCTGCCTTTATATAATATTTACATGGATATACTTATAAATAAATCCAAAAACTTACCGATGAAATTAAATTTTATAATTAATTCATATTACACAAACTAGATGGCGCTGTATAACAAATCCGATACTGTCGCTTTAAAAAAAGACCCTACGCCTTCGAAGCTGCATAATATTAGCTTTCAATAGTTAAAGTAAAAGGCGAGAAGCGAAAGCTGCGGGACTAGATTTGTCATATACCTAGATTCTAGATATAAGTTCGGAATAACTAGTAGATAACAGTATCAATGTTCCTACATTCGATACTTTGATTATAGCGAGGCCGGCATAATTATGTCGACTGACGAGGGATAATTATATCTCATAAGTAACACTCAATCTGGGCTTTACAAAGCTTATCAGGCGTAGTTGGGTCACTTTGCCATCCTCGTACAAAAAAAAAAACATTGTTAGTAGCATTGATATATATAATATATTATGTACTATGTACTAGATTTGGCATTCCGAACATTCACTGTGTTCAACTGAATTGAACTGCTATCCATTCAAACTGATTAGTATGGTCAATATTGACAGCTTGTAGTTTTGTACAGTTGGCACTCATGATATAAGAATTCAAGTCTAAGTGTTAACCTGGATTTGAATAAAAAGTATTAGTCAAATAAGTAAAATTATTTGTTGTTCAAGTCAATAAATAAGTTATAACAGTTCCAAGGGTATAAATAGGTTGTAACAGTGACGTTTTGGTTGCCATTTTAGTTCAGATTTTGATCAAATAGTTTATATGGACGTTCGTGTCTATAGAATATACGTCAATAGTTAGTAGTAAATATCTTTCTCATGAATGTAAAGACGAGAAATATCTAAGATGAGTCAAATCTTTTTTTTAGCTGCCAAAATAAATGTTATGCATTAATGTTGTATATAATAAGACCGGTGTCAAAAAAAAAAAACGTGCTAGCCTAGTGGGAAGACCATAGGATATAAGCTCAAATGTAAAAATCGTTTTGTTAACCTCAAAGTTAAATAAAAAAAAAAATTATGAATGCCATTCTTGAACCTCTGTAGCAGAAGAACGGTTCTGTCGGACTCACCGGCTTTCTGACCAAGATCTAAATGCCCTCTGGGTCGTACCCTACCCATTTAATATCAACCAAAAATCACGATGGCCTGCGCTTGCGCATCTGATACGGTTCCGGAGATGATAGTGAGAGTCATACCTGCCTAAAAGCAATAGTGTAGAATAAAACACTATCTTCCTAACATTGGATTCAATAAGATGTGTTGAGGTAAGACTGTATTAGGTGTAACATTGTATAAATCGAATAACATGGTTCTGTGTTGTATCTTTTGTTTCCTGAGATTACCTGGCGTGCTGTCTTGTCCCCTACATCCCATTTGTAAGCATGAGTGATTACATATAATGTGTTTACTGTGCCAAAAGAAGAATACCTCTATTTCGCCATTCCCTTAAAGATCAGGACTAACTGTATCCGAGAATAAGTTTAATTTTGATTTCTAGTGAAAAATATTAGCAAACAACTTGCAACAGTGTCCGATTTTACCCCAATGCACCTTTATTCATTGGCTATATCCTAAGCTAGATAACAATAATATTGGCAATAATGAGCATAATGCTTGGGGTTAGAAAAATAGTACCTTCCTTGGTGTCGTAGTTGTTATGCGTACACGGTACGAGTACGAATACCGCGCTGAGGTCCTGGGTTCGAATCCCGTGTCGAGCTGAAATAATTATGACTTGTTTTTTCCATCTCAAAAATTATTCAGTCGCAGCTCGGAGTCGGGAAGTTGGCGGTGTAATACCCCCGTGCCTCGGAAAGTACGTAAAGCCATTGGTCCTGCGCCTGATCCCTCTCCGGTCACGTCGGATTGCCGTCTCACCGGACTATGAGAGTGTAGGAACAGAGAGTGCTTGTGCATTACGCACACACTAGTGCCCTATAATATCTTCTGCGTACTTGGCTGATCCGTTGAGATTGGCCGCTGTGGCTGAAATTCTGCTAAGAGGGATTCATTCATTCACGTATTACCTACCTGCCAATATGGGGTTCTTAGGTACTATTTAGTACCTGCCATCCTATCATCGCAGGAACACGTTGGATGAAGGCCGCTTTCGACAGGTCCGTCTGGAAATCTATGGGGGAGGCCTATGTTCAGCAGTAGACTTTATGTGGCTGATGATGATGATGATCTACCATCTCCCCTAATGGTATAATCCTTTCCATTACGCTCTCGAGGAAATTATTATAAAGAACAGATAGATATTTCCTCATAATTTCCTTTCGTTCTACATACCAATGAGTGTTTATAGCTTGGAATATGAACCTTATGACTATGAATTAAGAACGTGGATGCATATACATTAATAATTAAGTGTTATATAAAATTTATGTAACCGTTATTTGGACGGGTTGCTTTAAGCTTTTAACTGTAGTTTATAATGATAATTAACGAACAGTTTAACGAGATGTTTTTTTTAAATATACTTACATAATATCTACAACTACTGGCACTACGGCCATCGCTTTGGAGTCTTAGGTTCGAATTCCAGTCGAGCGGTTGTATTGCGTTTCTTCTTCAGTTCAGCCCGGAATCTGGAATGTGTGTAGCTATAGGCCCGCCCCTATCTCAAGAAAGAATACAAACTCTAAATTGACACACTAGTAATGCCTCTGCCTATCCCTTCGGAGATAAAATGCGTATATCTGTTTATAATATTACTAGCTTTCGATCGCGACTTCACCCGCGTGAAGGATTTTTCGGAATAAAAGTCCCGCTATATATTTTTCCGGGATAGAAAGTAGCCTGTAACCTTCCCAGGGTTTTAAACTATCTCTATACCAAATTTTATAAAAATCCGTTCAGTAGATTTTGAGAAAATAGATGACATACAGAAAGACAGCTTTTGAGGACTTTTTTTTATAATATGAGTAGATCTCTAGAGCCCACATCTTTTTTCGAAGGAAACGCACATTTAGAGAATTTTACTGTATCTAGGTCAAGGTATTAGGGTTAAAATAATCTTGCACTCTATCAAAGAAAAGAATAAAAAATATTAAAACACACCATTTAGTAAAAAAAATGTATTTATCTTTTTTTAATACACAATATACATGACATAAAGCTATTAATAATATACCTCTACCTACCCTTCGGGGATGTAGTCTTGAACTTATCCTAAAATAGTAAACAAAAGATTATTCGATAAAAGCGTAATGTTCGATAGAAAACCAATTAAAATTTATACCACAGAGGGTATGGTTTGACATCCCTTTAGCGCGTTAAAATAGACAAAGTTTAAACTAGTATGATCCGTGTTTACGGTTAACCTTGATCCAAACTACGGTTAACTATGAGTGGCACCTGCCTTTAAAAATAATAACATAGGTTTTTATACAGTGTTGTAAAAAATGTGGTTTAATATTTACACTAAAAATTAGAATGAATTTTTAAGATAATTAGTAATTTATTGTATATAACAAACTAAGCCGAAAATTATATGTCGTAGTCATTTATGATAAGATATTAAAGTTGTTGATACACAGTCATCCACATAAGTAGCTGATTACCCGTCATCAGTCGACACAATTGTACCGGCCTGTTGGAACCGGATATACACAGGCTGATCTTGGAACGCGACACACTTACGTAAGACACCATGGGTTTTAACATCTTGTGTACGGTAATCGCTATCCGGGTAGATATAAAATATATCCTACCACCAGCTAATTATAATACTCATATAAAAATATAAATGTGGTGTGCAAAAGGCAGCTGTATCAAAATTGATAATCTCCATATTTTATTTTGTGAAAATAAATTGCCGCACGTGCCACTAGTATAATTACTAAATAAGTTAATAAACTACTGCCGCGGTTGCGTAATTGTATTGCGATACGATTGCAGTGTTGAGGTCTCGAGTTCGATGCCAGGATCGGGCAGTGATATTAGGTTTACTATTCAGTATCTACCCGGAATCTTAAATTTGTACCCGGTATAGCCCGTCCCCTGTCACATCATAGGACGGAACGCACACAGGAAAATGGGTGCATTGTTGCCACTCTGCCTACTCCTTTTGATAAAAGGCGTGAATGCGTACAATAAACCACTTATTAACCGCCATTTTTTTCAAACAAATGTATTGTTAATTATTCTAACTGTACTCTACACTTTTGTGTTCTACTTTTGTTTATTGGATTCAATTTCTAAAAACCTTATAATAAAAAATAAATTATATTTGCTTCGTGCAACACCCTGTTTCTTCGCACCGATACAAATAAATTTATAAAATTACGTTGCTTTGTTCACAATACACGTTACATACAAATTGTGTAATTTATTTAACCGTATTAAAGTTCGAAAGTATATTTAACATGAATAGGAATATTAATGAGGTCGTTATACTTTTGTCTACCTCTGTTGAGTAGTTGTAATTTATGTTAACAATTGTCTTGATGTATTGTATTGACAATAACACAAATTATATTTCACACTGAGTGTCCGTACGTCACCTGGTCATTGAAAATCAGCGCTGCAGTATCAGTCATGCTGGAATTGCAGCAAGGAGCTAAATGAGGCTTCCTATTGCTAGCACAATGGGTATAATTGTGTTACATTTATTTTCATGTTTTGTTATTTTTATCTTCTTTATTGTACATATTATACTGATATTGTCCCAATTATAAAATCTTTCTTTCTTTCTTTTTCTTTACTGCATGCGCAGTACAGCAGCGTGCTGAGGTCATGGGTTCGAATCCTGGATCGGGCAAAGTGATATTTGGGTATTTCTGCTTAGTATCAGCCCGGAGTCTGGAATTTGTGCCCGATATGGCGATAGGCTCGCTATCACATCATGAGACGGAACACACTTGGCGAAAAGTGGGTGCCCTGGTTGCCTCTGCATACCCCTTCGGAGATAAATGCGTGTTGTGTGTGTGATATACCTTTGTGGTGGTTATAAAAACTGGACTGAGGTTTTAGATTCGATCCCGTTATTAGGTTATTCTCTTCAATATGCCAATTGTATGATTGTTTACAATATATAGACTAATTATTTAGTATGTATATAATCGTTACTCATTGATTTCATATTTTTATCGCGCTATCTCTTTCTCACGCACTTATGTCCGGTGACGTCACAGTTTGCAATTACTGTTATTTGACAACTACTCCTTCCACAAAATTTCAAAGCTTTATAACTACGTATGCACAATGCACATAGGTCCCTTAACTACAAATAAATATTGTATAATTATATATTAATATAAGCAATAATATATACTATAACTGACTGACTTTGATATCGAACCGACGAGGTTTTTATTCCACTGGCCAGCTCGCCGGTCCATTAAGAAGCATTAAATATACTTCAACACTTCCGTATCCAATTTAGCTTTCTACCTACACTTCAGTGCATAACATTGATTGATATTATGTAAGCAAATAAGAATCTGAGAATTTTTTATAAGAATTTCTGAGCTGTGTGAGTCAGTGTACTATGCCAGCATGGTGGATTTTTTGGAAGGGACCCTGCAGTCATCACGGGGGAAACCTGCGTATCATCTTCATCCTCATCAGCTTATATCTTTGTCCACTGCTGGACATAGGCCTCCTCCAAACCAAACCTGCATACAGGATACTGGAATCCCCTACCTTATCTTCAGGGGCCCGAAAGAAAGTTGGGAAGGTATATCTGGGGGAAGGAAAGGAACTCTCTTAGGATCGGCAGAGAAGGGGAGGGGATATTTCGTGAGCCCTCATATGCCTCAATGTGTTTACAACCAATACATACTGAACAGTGTGCCTAGGGCCGCGACAAATGTCCCTCTTTCATAGGCATGCATACCGTGTAGAGACTGAGTACACAAGAATTGCCTCGGGAGGTTAGCGTGGAGAAACAGGAGTAAACACTCTCAGTAGAGACCCGTGCTCAGCAGTAGAACATTAATAATAACAATAATAATATCAGCCCTGTATTATATACTTGTCCACTGCTGAGCACGGGCCTCCTCTACTACTGAGAGGGATTATACCTTAGTCCACCACGCTGGCTTAGTGCGGGTTGGTAGACTTCACTCACTCTCAAAATTCTTATAGAGAACTTCTCAGGTATGGTTTCCTCACGATGTATTGCTTCACCATTATAAAATAATAATAAGCTTTCATTTGGCCGGTGGTTCAAAGAGCAAGCGGTTCGCTTGATGGTAAGCAGCATCCGCCGCCCATTGACTAAACCAATGCAAGAGGCACAGCCGAGCTGTTACCTACCAGGATGATGGCGATAGGATTGCGTATATGATGACAAGGAAATCTAAACCTAAAGCTTACTTTCCGATGACCTAGAATCATAAAATTTGGCGATACATGTTTTACAGCACACGACGGAAAGGAAAAAATTTGGACTAATAAAGCTACTTGTACGGAATCCTCGGTGCGCGAATCCGCTTCGCGCATGTCCAGTTTTTTAATTACTGAGATGGCAATCGTAGATCTGGATTTGATTGAGAATAATATTTTTTATATTCCTTCAATTTAAATGGAGTGATTAGTCAGAAATAGTTTTGAAGTCTTTATTAATTTTAACTCGGCATTTATCTCTAATCTTTATTAAGTAGCAAGGTATTTTATAGATCTGCATTTTATGATTTTTTCAGCAAATTAATCTTTTGATAATATTCATTGGAGTGATGAGTTGATTGGCTAATTCGTTGGTTTTTAAATTTATATTTTAAAGATATGAATTTTTCTATTTCATCTTTTTATCAACTTAATTAGAGTGTTAAGTTGATTAGAATTGACTAAGTTCTTTTATTTTTTTATAATCTGCATTCAATTAATTTATTTTATTATATTAATCTTTTAATAATACTCAGTGGAGTGACAAATTAGTTACAATGTGTAAAGTTTTTTCTTTAAAGGTTTTTATCTTGAATTCGCGTAATATACTATTAAATGCTTTACTAAAAATTGGTATCTCATTTAACTTCTTACTAATATTATAAATGCGAACGTTTGTGGAAATGTTTCTGTTTAACCGACTTCAAAAAAAGGAGAAGGTTCTCAATTCGACTGTTTTTTTTTCCAAAATGAGTTCACGTAGCTAATTTAATTATTACTAATTAAGAAAAGTAATTAACCTTGTGCGCTGCTGAGCACGGGCCTTCTCTACTACTGAGAGAGATTACGCCTTGGTCTACCACGCTGGCCTAGTGCGGATTGGTAGACTTCACAAATCCTCAAAAATCCTATAGAGAACTTCTCAGGTATGGTTTCCTCACGATGTTTTCCTTCAACGTTAAAGCAAGCGATAATTCACAAAAAATACACACATCCACTAGGCTATCGTAGCATTAAACAGCTACTATTAAAAACAAATATAAGTACTCGTACATCCTTTTAAATCTGACTACGTTGAATAAAACTCGAAAGGTTTTGTTAATTTATATAATTCAATTATTTAAAGCTGGCTCGTAAACACATTCACATGTTGCGCGTGTGTGGCTGAATAAACACAATTACCATGGCAACGCGTTAACAATGTAAATAAATATAGGATGGTGTTTATTTATATATCTTATTTTACGCTTTTGGATCATACTGTGTATAATTTTATTGGTGTGCGAATAAGCCAGCTTTAACGATCTATATGAGATAATAACGGCTGGACGGAAATCGATATAATACTATTAAAGTCCAGTAAACAGACTGAAATTCAAGAAAACGGTACAAATAAAATGCAAAGTATTAGCTATATAATTTTAACTCAAAAACAATATTCCGTTGAGCATCAAAGACATTTATTTTCCTTTCTTTATTGGCACATATGATACCAAAATGTCCAAAGAGTGAATCGCGAATATATATCTATAGAGTGAATGATAGCAATCTTTATTTTTATTTATGCTCGAAATTCGGACCGCGTTCAACTCTTTTTTATGACAAGGATTTTTTTTAGGTTTGTTTCGTTGTTTGACAGAATAAGAGATATAAAAAAAATACTTGCATTAATATTTTTATTTTATTTTTTTAGGCTTTGAACGAAGCAAGGCTACTTTAGAATAGAAGTTCCCTAATATTATACGACAAATAAAAGCGTTTGTACGAAACAACGCTGTCCAAAAGTACATGCTAAAAGTTTGAAATGTTGGAACCGCTATAATACTGTCGTTACGGGTTCAACTTGGAAGGGTTCCAAGGACCAGATAACTTTCTAACAGGCAAGAAGCGAAATTGTGAATTCAAATTATCGTGCTTAGATAAAAAAGTTACGATACGATTTATCGTATTGTTTATTTATTTTATTAAGTATACAAATAAGTCATGATATGGGGAACTCTCATCTGATAAATGTAAAGATATTATCTCTTATAAGTTATAATACCATTTAGAGCCTTGGAACTGGATAATAAAGCTCTCTATGTTATTATATTGTCCTTATGCTGTTTTATGTTGTCAAGATGTCTAGTATTTGCATCAGCTACAACGTCTTTAAACTAAAATACAATGATGGCACATACTTATTTTCGAAGTGAGGAAGCTAGTGTTTATTTATTTATAACAATACTATACATAAGAAAAATCACTATATTAACCTATAATGAAACAATTGACAGTCTTATCATTTGATGCAAAGTCCTCCAGATAACCATGGTATACAGTTAAAGAAAAATAACTAGTAGTAGCCACTTTCTAGCTCCTAGCTCCCAGTACTTTAAATATGATATATCGTATAACGACACGATTAATCGTATTCAAACTACAATAAATTCTAACCCCAACCCGAGATGTAAATTTATTTGACCGAAGGAATTATCTGTCTTTGTATCTAGTCTTATTTATATTCATTAGTTTACACAGATAATGTAACTTTGATTACACTGTTTCGTGGAATTAAAATTCGGAACTTCGCCATTTTGTTTGTTTACAAAAACAAATCGTAAATTAGATTATGGAATTGGCCTCGGTGGCGTTGTACGACTGCGTAATTCTCGGGTTCGATCCCCGGGTCGGTAATGTGGTATAGTTTTTATTCTGAGTATCAGTTCGGAGTTTAGCATTTGGGGTTTGAATAGCAATAGGCTCGCCCATTATCACGTCATGGGATGGAATAAGCATGGCGAAAAGTTGGTGTACCAGTGCGCCCTTGCTTACCCCTTCGGGAATAAAAGGCGTGTGTGTGCAATGTTAGAATTTTAGCGTTTTTTTTTTGCATTAAAGTTCGGTAGTTAATATAAATGGCGAAATTCGAGTGTGTTACATCTTACGTGAGTATGAAAAAATTTTGATCATCAAATTATATTATGATTCCTGAGAGGTTTGCGTACTTGTATGGAAATTGAAGATAATATTATTTTGCATGTATAGCTCTCCTTTTAAAAAATAAAAAAAAATAAAATAGGTAATTATATTTTTATCTTATACACTGTACGTACCTCATATACCTTTGAGCTAATTTTGTAAAGATAAAACTACAATTTCTTGCCCTTTCTTTGGTAGAAAGTAGAAACTGCTTTCTGAACTATTGGTAGATTACATTACCGAATCTAAATAATTTTATTTCATATCTCTGCCTGCCCCTGATGACAGTGTAATACTATCTCATGTAGGCACACTAGACGTCTCATGTGCAAAACTACTCGGTAAATATAACTCTTTATATAAGCCGTTCTCTTGACGGTAGCATCGAAATCTTATAAAATAAAAGTCAATCAGCTTTCAATTTCATTTCATTTCATTTCAACTATCTATATTATTATGACTTTCTCTACAAAGGATTAAAATAAATAAAATAAAATTTCTTTATTCATCACGTAGGCGAACATAGTTGCACTTATGATAAGTCAAGGTACATAATTAAAGTACATACATAACATTCAGACTTTTATTTTGAACTTTTTTTATTGCTTTGAATAACGACACCAGCTTGCCATTTTCATAAACAATAGAAACATCATCCAACACCTTGAATTATAAAGTATTGTTTGGTATTCCACTGCGCTCGCCATCCTGAGACATGAGATGTTAAGTCTCATTATGTCCAGTAGTTACACTGGCTACAATGTCTTTCAAATCGGAATATAACAGTTACTAAAGACTGCTGTTTGGCGGCAGAAATAGATATTGCGGTGGTACCTACCCAAGCCGACTCTCACATATGAGAGACCTACCACCAGTAAATTTCAGATAAGTGGATCTCTTTCACGTGGAAGGATTCGTAAGAAGACTAGTAATCTTTATTCCTTTGATAGCAGATGAGCTATCGGCCCACCAGGTAAGTCTTCACCATCGCCTATGGACATCAGCAATGCTAGGTGACAGTAAAGCCACTGCGTGCCAAAAAAACTTTTATTTTTATTATTAATATTAATTACCAATAAATAATATTAGCCCTGTATTATATACTGTACCACTTGGGCACGGGCTTCTTCTACTACTGAGAGGCATTAGGCCTTAGTCCACCACGCTGGCCTAGTGAGGATTGGTAGACTTCACACACCCTCGAAATTCGTATAGAGAAATTTTCAGGTATGCAGGTTTCCTCACGATGTTTTTCTTCACTGTTAAAGCAAGCGATAATTCACAAAGTATACACACATAATATTTAGAACAGTCAGATGTGCGAGCCCTTGAGTTTTGAACCTGCGGGCATTCGTCTCGGCAGTCCGTTACACAACCAATTAGGCTATCGCCGCTTTTTAATTACCTGTATAAAAACTAAAAATAAACGTAAAGCATGTTTCTTCGGCTCGTAACATGTAAAATTATGACAGTCACTATAATTTATTAAATTCAGAGCAAATCAACTTTCAGTTAAATTATATACCATCGTCGACATTACTTTCAAATTCACTAGTGGTAGGTCTCTCATATGTGAGAGTCCGCCTGGGTAGGTACCACTGCAATGTCTATTTCTGCCGTCAAGCAGCAGTTTGTAGTCACTGTTGTGTTCCGGTTTGAAGGACATTGTAGCCAGTGTGTAACTACTGGACATAATAAGACTTAATATGTCTTCTCTTAGGATGGTGAGCGCAGTGGAATACCGTATGGAACGAACTGCTGAGACGAATGTCCGCAAGTTTGAAACCCAAGGGCAACACACCTCTGACTTCATTTTTATGCTTTCCGATTGGGCGAAGTGGTTGCACAAAGACAAAGCTCTGTTTGTCAATAAAAAAAAGGAATACAGTATCTTGTTTAACATTAATAATAAAAAGAATGTGTCCAGTGATTATCCTAAGCAAGTAGACAAGTTTTTGATTTCCAAAATAACTGACGTAAAAATATGGCAAAACATAATGATTAGGATAACATTTTAAGCTCATTGCCTCTGGTTTAGAGGCAGCACACTTAGGTGTTTGGTTCCCGTTTCGAATCCCAGATACGGTAATAGATCTTTCTGGGTTTTTACATACAAAAATAAATGCAAAAAATGTAAACTAACAATAAAATCTGGAACATAGTTTAATTGTCTAACATCGCGTAAACATGACAATTCATTAAAAAATAACTCTAACACGCAGTATTAATTGTACTTGACATGGTAGGACTGCCTTGGTGGCGTAGATGTATTCCATACGCGGTACGACAGCGTGCTGAGGTGCCGGGTTCAATCCGAGTCGCGCAAAGTGATATTGGGGTTTTCAGCTCACAATCAACTCGGTGTCTGGAATTTGTGCCTCATATAACGTTAGATTCGTCATCTAACACGTCACTGAACATAGAACAAAAGTGAGAACCCTGGTTGCACCTCTGCGTACCGCTTCGGAGATAAAGTTCGATGGAATCTATATGTTGATGGCCTATCATCTATGTCATAGTACGTCATTACATTATTTACGGGTTTGTTTACCATTTAAAGTCTACCAATCCGCACTAGGCCAGCGTGGTGGCCTAAGACCTTATCCCTCTCAGTAGTAGAAGTGTGTGCCCAACAGTGGGACAGCATATTATACAGAACTGGTATTATTATAATATTATTATTAGCTCTTAAAAGATAGAGCCTTATAAAACATCTAGGGATGTGCCTTAAATAATTTACTTAATAATTTTTACTCATAATTTTACCCATCTTTATGGCCTAGTGAATGTAGTTTGCTAAGAATAGGTTACAGGTTAGGTTTCAAGATGCAAGCTATGATCAATTTAGGTATTACAAGTGCATCTGGACACGGAACGAATTTATCTATTTCTGTCGCCAAGCAGCAGTGTAGTCACTGCTGTGTTCCGGTTTGAAGTATATTGTAGCCAGTGTAACTACTGTATATAATAAGACTTAACATCTCATGTCTCAGGATGACGAGCTCAGTGGAATACCAAACAATACTTTGTAATTCAAGGTGTTAAATGGTGTTTCTGCTGTTTACGGGCGGTCATATCAGTTATCATCAGGCGAAAGGCAAGCTCGTCTCGTCGTTCAAAGCAAAAAAAAATTAAAAATAAAATATTTAGGTCATTGGAGTGGTATTGGTTTTTTCTGCTCAGTAGTACTTCGATGTTTAGAAGCTGCTTCGCAATTGACCCTTAATATATGTCACCTAACGTAGCTGGCGAAATCTGTTACAGCTTTTCCTACGCCCGAGAAGGGAAAAGGCGTGATGTATGTAATTCTATGCTGGAAAGTCCAACTTTATGATATAATGCTATACAATCTATCCAACATCAATAAAAATTAACGTACGACTATGTAATATTGCCAGCGAAATGTCTAACAAATAAATTATATCCTGATTGAATATAAAAATGAGATAATTAAATAACCACATTAATACAAATGTCATTTCTAATTCATGGTGCATCCTCTACTACGAATAAATTTTCATAATTTAATGCATCAAAATATGATAATACATTGATCTTATGAATTATTAAAATTCATGTCCGATTCGACTATGCCATTACTTTTCAGATAAGTACTATAAAGTGAGAGGACTCTAGTTGCGCTTCTACAGGCCCTTGAAGACCAAACGAGTACTCCAATTCGGAACCAAAACAAGTTTATCGTCCCAAAAATGACTGCTCCCTTCGAACAACCATCTCTATAGAATTCCGCGGGGCCTTTCTACATTGGCGCGGCACACTCACTTCCGGCCACTATAAAAATGATACTGCATTTGTCTGAGGCATCATTGCACCACTGTAACCAATTCGAGCACTTGCTCCAAACATAACGACATGAAGACTTTTGTAAGTTCATTTTATTTACATTTATTTTTTCGGGAATAAAATTTACATTTATTTTATCGGGAATAAAATTTACATTTATTTTATCGGGCATAAATAAATTTATATTTATTTTATCGGGCAAAAATAATTTTCATTTTTCTATTTCGAAGAAATTAATTTTATTATATTGTGTTTTGTTTGAGTGTTTTTTGTGGAAATTTTTAATGGTGTTGTGTTGTTTTTGATTTTGGATTTTGGAGTGAGCTTTTGTTTCTATTAAAGCTAATAAGTGAGCATATACTATATTTGACTATCTTTCATACTAGATTTGATCTCTATTTTTCAAAATAGGTTATCGCGTATCATTTTCATCGAAGAAATTAAAAACATTTTATTTCTTATTTATGTTCAAATTAAAACTTGAAAAATAAAGAACCGTAAAGTATTTTAGGAAAACCTAACAATAGTTGAGTTATAACGGAAAAATTTCACCAACCATTAAATAAAAAACTAAACAATAGCAGATAGTGAAGGAATTTCATTCTTGTATAACAAAGTGGATAATCATCTGTTTTGTTATTTCTAAAAATAATAGCCTCTTTGTTCATTAAATTGGTGTACTGCGAACTAAGTTGTGTAATTTGTGAAATTATTTATTCTTTTTGGACAATGAAGTAGTACTTACTTAATTTAAAATAGCCGTCATATTAATCTTTTTAATTTTAGCATTCAAAAGGCTTTGTTTTTGACATTTAGAATGAATGTAAATATTTTATAATATTTGTAGATTTACGATATAACTTTGAATATATTTTACACCGTCCATTTTTAAGTTTACGAATTCATTTGTATTTAATTACTAATAAAATTTATATGTGTTTCAACTAATAATTTTATCGCTATATTTTTATTCTAACTAGAGGTCGTCTACCAAAATTCGACTCGAATTTAATATATTGATAACACATATTATACATAACTATTTACTGCACTGCTCTATGAGAACTTTAATCATGCTGAATCTCTTCCGTGCGCGCAAGTTCAAAAAGAGGTTCAAAATTTTCTTTACACGTTTTAATATATAGATGTTTGGCATTCAGTTAAACTATAAACATTGAAGAATAATCTCTTATCAGTTTGACCATACTTTAACTATAAACAAAAGAGTATACATGTGTGTTGAAAGCATGGTAGTGTGTGTAACTTTTTCTAATATTTTAATGTATTTCTAATGCATATTATATAAATATTAGTTTTCTGCATTACTCCATTGAACGTTCCTGTACCAAGTTTCGTACGCTGTACGCGTAATTTTCTTAAACTGTAGTTCAAAGCTTTTGCTCCACATATTAATGTATAGATAATTTGTGTTTGTTATTCTATCATTTCCTTAAATTGATATTCAAATTCGCTATCTATATGCACCGGAATGCAATTTACTAAAGAAATATTCAATTATAACATTTATGATAAAATATTAAAATTGTTTATCGAAGTTAGATAAATCACTTTGCTTATTCTGAGCTTTCGCCGCGCCCATATCCGGTCTCGGAACTCTCGGATAGACAACCAGTATAAGTTGACCTGTCCATTGTAAGAACATCGCGGCTACTTACGTTCTAAGTTTTATTACTTTAAATCTTAGTTAAATTAATTATTATTACTCAATCAATATTGTTAGTTAAAGGTAATTATTAACTGAATTTTAAGAATATATTTTTGTAGACAATGTGTAATTTTATTGCAATGATCTATATATCTTATTATAAATATAGTATAGAGAGTATAATGCCGACAACTCGGTGTCAGGAATTTGTGCCCGATATGGCGATAGGCTCGAGCTATCACATCATGGGACGGAATACACACGGCGGAAAGTGGGTGCGCCAGTTGCACCTCTGCCCTTAGGGAAAAAAGGCGTGAGTGTGTGATAATATTAATTATTTTTCTTTTATTAGAAGGTGTAATATTTAATGACGTGTCATGGAGGTCGCGAGTTCAATTTCCGCATTATTAAGTGATCTAGTTTTCGTGAAATTAGGTATTCGCAGTTTCTGATAGTGACTACAAATAGGTTCAAAATATTGGTCAAATAATATCAGTTGTTAAATATTTCGTGGTAACGTAGTAGAACGGACTGCCGAATGTCCGCAGGTTCAAAACCCAAGGGCACGCACCTTTGACTTTTCTAAAGTTATGTGTGTATTCTTTGTGGTCGCTTGCTTTAACACTATATTATAAATATTAATTAATTATTAATAAGATCATTTAATTTAATAGTTCGATTTACATACAAAAGTAAAGCCGATAGGAATCTGCTTATACGGACCACACTGCTCTGGATTCGAACTGAAATCAAGAAAAGGTCATTGCCTCCAATATTTCCAAACATAACCGGATTTACAATTGATAATGAATTCGCGCTACGCTCTGTTGATTGTTCCGCTTCTTATGAAACCACGATAACATTACGTCAACTTACACAATGACATTGTTATGATAATAATAGCTTGGAGTGCATTGTTGATTTTCAAAATTTAATTTGGTATTAAGGTGATGTAAATGTATATTTTTTTTATTATTTGGTAGTAAATATAGTAGATAGTGTAATAGGATGTGAAACGGACTGCCGAGACGAATGTTCGCAGGTTCAAATCCCAAACGCACCTCTGACTGTTCTAAAATCATGTGTGTATTCTTTGTGAATTTATCGTTCGCTTTAACGGTGAAGGAAAACATCGTGAGGAAATCTGCACATCTGAGAAGTTCTCTATAGGAATTTCGAAGGTTTGTGAAGTCTACCAATCCGCACTAGGCCGGCGTGGTGGACTAAGGCCTAATCCTTTTCAATAGTAAAGGAGGCCCGTGCCCATCAGTGGGACAGTATATAATACAGGGCTGATATTATTATTATTTTTTTACTAAAATCATTTATTAGTCCCGTTGCCGAATAGTTACAGTTGACAGGTCAACACACATGATAATATTTGTTGGCACCTTAGCGGCTAAAATAGCGTGAGTGTGGCATGTGTGACGTTTTGTTAAGTATTTTTCGGTTTATTTTTCATAGATCAATGACTTATAAAATTTTATTGTGAACTACTGTAGTGTTTTGCAAGGCTTATATATGTCCCTCATGTTTCCATATAGTTCTATTTTCCAATTTCAAACACATATTTTGCCCTACTTAGGAATCAAATCAATAGCCTAACGGTTTAACCTAAGCAAGCTTATCTACGATATATTATATAGCATTCTCAAATTGATATACACTAACATGTATCTATTATTTAATATTATAAATCAGAAGGATCAAGATAAAATGGTATTACGCCTTAGTGCAACATACATTGACCTGTTTTCATTATACAGTATTATAAATCAGAGGGGTCATGATAAAATGGTTCCTTAGACTTAGTGTCTAATCTAACATATTGTAAATTGTATTATTCTAATTATGTATACTAAATAAATTTTACGTCTCACTTACGCCAGACACCATTAGGTAAAATCAATTTGTCTATTTCTACCACCAAGCTATGCTCAAGCACTATCGTGTTCCAGTTTGAAGGTCATTGCATCTATTAGAGATCTACATTAGCAAGTGAAGTTTAAATACCTTTAATGCACGTCTCCATTCATTGCAAATTATAGGGGTGTCTGTGAGTAAAAGTAACCACAATTACACATAGTAATAGCGTACATAATGGTGTAACATTCACTTTAACTTACATAATAGTGAACGTGCGGTGAGCTATTTTATTTGTTTTATGTAACACTTAATCTTCGCGGCGCTGATTGCCTGGTACTTGGGAACGGGAAATGATAGCGCGTTCGATGCCTGCGAGGGTATTTTTTTATTACCAAAAACAACTGTATCCCCTAAGAACAGAGGTGCAACCAGGGCACCCACTTCTTGCCGTTCCGTCCTATAATGTGATAGCGGACGAGTCTATCGCCATATCGGGCAAATTCCTAAATTTCAGATATATACAGCAGACAAAGCAATATCACTTTTTCCGACTCGATACTTGAACCCGGGACCTCAAAGTTATATCACGCACGCAATAAAACCTACCACCGAGGTAGGCTAGTGAATCAGGGTCGTTTTTATATGAAAATATTTTTTGGCTTTATTTTATTATGGATTTACCACGCAGTAATTTGAGATAATAACGTTTTATTTTTTTCTAGTTTTTAGTACGTATTTTTGAGGATTTTATAATCGGCTTTACGTTTTTATGCTTTTTTTTTCGCATATTTTACCACTGGGATAACATTCAGATGAATTATTGCGCTCTTCAATTAATTTTTTGGAAGCTTACTTTTTATTATTTGAATTATAATTCAGTAAATTTATTTAAAAAAATACTTTTATATTTTATTACATTTATTTAACAAAATACACATTTACCAAGTCAAATTTAATGTCTGACCAACTATAAATAGTTTACAAACAAATAGACCATTAAACTCATAACCCTCTTTAGAAGTAGTCGGGTAAAAACATCAATAACTAAACTGGTATATGAAAGGCAAAAGCGACTAGTGAAAGGAGTTAAACTTTTTTAAACATGATTCATCGTAAGCACTCAATAGTGATGGTACGTTATAATTGCTTGAGGCCAATTAGACTGTAACGGTGGCTTAGTTAGTACGTCTGTTATGCTGAGGTCTTAGGTTCAATATAGGTCATTCTGATATAAAGTTTTTCAACACCAGCACAGAGTTCGGAATAGTAACAACAGGCCTAGTATATAGACTTTATAGCTACTAAAATGTGTATGTCTTGGATCTCTGCCTATCCCTAAAAAGACAAAAGGCGTTATGTACCTAAAGTCAATTGGTCATGCCAAAAAAATTGGGTCAATATTTCTATTCTAAAAGCAGCAAATACGCGAACGAATCATAGCCAATAAAAAGAACAATTGCCAATAAAAATCGAACTAAAAATTATGTCGATGGAAATAACGAGGTACCAGCTTCAACTAAAATTATGAAAGCATCAGAGAGTTGTTTATTTCTTTTTATTAATTAATTGAGTCGTTGTTTCAGTAATTGGCCATTCATATCCGGTTACGCTGTGAAAAAGTAAAAAATATCCAAGAGGAAATTTATTTTAAATTACATAACGAGGATAAATATTTTGAAGCTTACTAGATGTAGCTAGAAAGGCTATTATATAATGTTACTGATTTATGTATTCATTAATGTGGAGTCGAATATAAACGTATCTTTAATTTACTTACCTAGGATTTTCATCAATTTGAATACTTCAGTTTTGGTTTTTAGTATCCGAAATATTTAAATAGTAATTACTTACCTACATACCCAGAAATTTGGCTTCTCACAATATATACCACATGACCACCGAGACATATTATTTCCATCTCATTCTAACAATCTTCCCTCTCTTTCTTTACAGGTGTGTTTATTGCTGGCAGTTGCCTCATGCAAGGCCGGGTTTGAAGGCGGCTACTCTAACGACGTAGGCGGCGAAGGCCAGGGCTACGGCGGCCAAGAATACCTTGGAGGGGGTGGTCAAGACTTCGGACATGGGGGGCAAACCATAGCCCTTGCACAGGGCGGTCAAGATCTAGGACAATTGGGAGGTCATGAACTCGGCGGACAGTCATTCGGTCATGGAGGTCAAGGCAACTTTGGTGGCGACTCTTATCTCCAAGCAGCCCACGATTCTGGGTTAGGTCAAGGAGATTTCGGAGGTCACGGGTTCGGAGGACAGGCTCTTGGAGGACATGAGGAAATCCAGTCAGGTTACGGAGGCGACGGTGGCCATGGGTTCGGAGGCGACGGTGGTCATGGATTCGGAGGCGACGGTGGCCATGGATTCGGAGGCGACGGTGGCCATGGATTCGGAGGCGACGGTGGTCATGGATTCGGAGGCGACGGTGGTCATGGATTCGGAGGCGACGGTGGCCATGGATTCGGAGGCGACGGTGGCCATGGATTCGGAGGCCAGGGTCAGAGCTTCACCCTTCAGGACGCTGGTGGCGACTACGGCAACGGCGGTCACGCTGAAGCCTTCCCAGTTGGAGAACACGTAGACGTCGAAAGCCCCGTCACTGTACCACTTTACAAACACGTCACCGTACCAGTCCACAAACCAATTCACATCAACGTGCCAAAACCCATCCTCGTGGGAGTGCCCCAGCCTTACCCTGTCAAGGTGCCAGTCAACAAGCCCGTCGCCGTGCCAGTGGAGACTGAGATCTCAATCCCCATCGAAAAAGTTGTGCCCTACCCTGTTGTTAAACATGTTCCCTACCCTGTCGAGAAGCACATTCCCATTAAAGTAGAGAAGACCGTCACAGTCCATGTACCTCATCCCTACCCTGTCAAAATCCCAGTATACAAGACTATCCACCATAAAGGACATGGTCATTAATCGGGGTCAACCCGCGCCTTGTACATATTGTTGATTATTTTTAAGTCATTTTCAACTGTCTTCATGTTGTAGTTGATTTATTTATTGTAAATAGTGTTATTAAATTGTTACAATTGTTATGTAGTTGTTTTATTGGTTCTGTGTGTTTGAGTTTACTGGACAAAATGAGATATTTCTGGTAAAAAGCTAAGAACAACTTTTTTTTTTAATTATTTGTATGACGAGACGAGCTTGCCGTTCGCCTGATGGTAAGCGATACGACCGTCCATAAACAGTAGAAACACCATCCAACACCTTGAATTACAAAGTATTGTTTGGTATTCCACTGCGCTCGCCATCCTGAGACAAGCGATGTTGATTCCCATTATGTCCGGTAGTTACACTGGCTACAATGTCCTTCAAACCGGAACACAACAGTGACTATACACTGCTGCTTGGTGGCAGAAATACTTGGCTATAAAGTATAATTTGTTGCAGACTCTGATGATAGGGCGATAAAATATAATGATATAACAAAATAAATAAAAATAAGTATTATACACTTCAAGTTCATCACTATCATTAGCCACATAAGGAGCACTGCTAACCATAGGCTTTTTAATAGCATAAAAAATATTTATTAAAATCTTACACATTTTCGAAACAATACAAGTTGTGGGCTTTTAATGACAATTGTAGGTTAATTGTAAATGACCTAAATATAATATTGAAGGACATTAACCAAATAACATTCAAAATATTTGATCTAAACTTAATCTAAAAATTGATTTCGTCAAGAGACCTGATCTCATATCAAATCGTATTAAAATGAAAATTAAAATTTAATAAGAAAGCCATACAACTAAATTTACTTTAAAATTGTTCATTATTCTCTTTCGCCTATGCCTCCACTCACAAAGATTGAAAAAAGCTATCAAATGAAAATTATAGGCCAATATTATAGAAAATAAGTACAGATTTACATTAAAGAAAGAAATATTATAATTATTAATCTTTGAAAGCATATTCCATAACTGATACGTAAATTAGGTCATTACAAAGTACAAACTTAACCAAACATATATTTTTTAATCTGTATTCGGTCTTATGGCTTTAATAAGGTTGGATGCTGAGCTTTTAGGTTAATAAATTTTTTTTTGTTGTGTTTGTTATTGTCAGGAGAAAGTTTTTATGAAAGAAAAAATTCAAAAAATTGCGCGGAAAATTAGAAAATTTAAGAATACTTAACGAAAACATTAATTTTATATAACTGTTAATTGTTTGAAATAACTGTCAGCGATTGAATGCGCGCTGCAAATTCATAGTTAAAATGGGACAACGTCTGTCGGGTCAACTAGTTAGAATTATACAATAGTATTTTATTCAGTGCATAAAACAGAATATTCAAAAAAAGAACGTTACTCGTTAAAATTTAAAACACCGTTCCAAAATTCCATTTACAAAACATATTGGACAAATAAACACCAACCAAATTATATAAATGTTTGCACAGTTTTTCATTCACACGTTCTGCGCGATTTATTACGTTTATTATCTCCGTATAAACAATACTTAAATAAACAACTTACAAGAGGAAATTAATCTTCGCGCCGCAGAGCGCGACGTATTATTATGTGCCACGGAATATCATATAATTGGAAGTGACTAAATATTTTTTATGACGAGCCGAGCGAATTTTTCGTCACATAATTCAAACAATAAATTTCAGAATAGCTAGCTTCTTGATACGAAATGATTACGTCGCATCATATCCCCATATAGACTTGATATAGGTTAAACATCTAGTAAAAGAAATTCTATATATTAATAAGAAAATTCATTGTATTGGTTGTAAGGTTATAGTTGTAAACCGATGGCGTAATAATTAAATAAATAAATGATCTAGCATACATACTCAAGTCGGCAAAATGGCTTCACTGCACCTGACTTTAAGCAAAGTGAAGGACAAAGAAATAAAGTACACTTTGAAGTTTATATTACTTTAAAGACAATTTGACATGGATTTGTTCAGCGACTTTTATGGCTGACTGTACATAAAATATTGTACTGTGCTCTTTTTCAATACTTATCTGTTTTTCTTTAGTAAATATTTGGGAAATGTCTGCTCTTTATTGTTTTGTCCGTATCTAATATTTGTCAAATCAAGATTATTAATTTCTGTATTTTTATGTTTAGTACTGAGTGTTGCCCGTGGATTTATTATTCGTCGGTTAGCGGCGATAGCCTAGTTGGTTGTGAAACGGAGTGCCGAGACGAATGTCCGCAGGTTCAAATACCAAGAGCACACATCTCTGACTTTTCTAAAGTTATGTGTGTATTCTTTGTGAATTATCGCTTGCTTTAACGGTGAAGGAAAACATCGAGAGGAAACCTTATTATTATTATATACATAAGAATAAAGGCGTAATGCCGTGGCATTCTCTACCAGTCAACCGTTGGTGATGCAAAGATGAAAACAATATAGGTAAGTGCAAAAAATAATAATATAATGTGGGAAGAAAATATGTTAAAAATAAAGGCTTTACTTTTGTGAAAAATCTTTCCCAGGGTAAAATCTCGGTGTTTTTCTATGACTAGTTGACCCGACAGAGGTTGTTCCGAGTTAACTATGAATTTGCAGCGTGCATTCTGTCAATCGCTGACAGTTATTTTAAACAATTGACAGTTATATAAAATTATTATTTTCGTTAAGTTTTCTTAAATTTTGTAATTTACCGCGCAATTTTTTTAATTTTTTTCTTTCATAAGAACCTTCTCCTGACAATAACAAATACAAAAAAATATAGTTAAATTGGTCCAGCCGTTCACGCGTGATGACGTGACCAAGGGAAATAGGGATTCATTTTTATATATATAGATATAGGGACAAACGAGCATACGGTTCACCTGATGGTAAGTAATCACAGCCCATGAACATCTGCTATACCAGGAGGTATAGAGATGCGTTACCGGCCTTTTACGTGGGAATACACTCTGTTTAAAGGTCATTGTATCCAGCTTGTGTCTTAAAATAAAACTAATTAATGGATTTTATAGCGGTATTTTATATTATAATTTACTCCCGACGTTTCGAAGACTTTGCAGCCTTCATGATTATGGGGCGAACTGAGGTGTTAGTCATTCGAAAAGTCAAAGTTACAATATCTATGACTATGACTTTGATGACTAACAACTCAGTCCGCCCCGCGACCTCAAACGCTGCAAAGTCTTCGAAACGTTAAAAGAAGATTATAATATAAAAATCCACGATAAAATCCGTAAAATAGTTTTATTTTAATGTCTAACATTCGCGTAAACATAAGAAATCAGTTTGTGTCTGTCTAGGAATGTTGCTAGTGGTAGTGTGTGGCGATGTATCATTTTCTTATTTAAAAGGTATTCCAGAACATGGTTTATTTGTGTGCTACGTCATTCAAACCTGTTCATTGGTTTCTGCGTTTACTAAAATCCGGTATACTTGTATCGACTAGCAAGAATTAATCATCTTTTGTTAGTTGACATTCTATTTGGACCCTGTACCGATCTTCGTTATATGCATAATATTCATACGGTGGAGGGTAGGTTAGTTTTTGAAATTAATAAATCAGTCAGCCGCTAGTTCCTGTGTTTCATTCCCGTTACATGTTACTATTTCACATTCCATCAGGTGTAGTGGTGTCAGTCATTGGCGAAGGGCGACATTTCTTTTTGTTTTATTTAAGACACACACAGAATACAATCAAAACATATAATTTAATTTAATTTAATTTTCTAAGTTATCTTGTCAATAGTTTTATTTTATTAATTTAGATTAATGCTCACCAAGCAATTACAAATTATACGATTTTTAATTTTTAATGGTATCCCAAGGTACAGGCACGGCCTAGTTTGGGTACCCCTGGTAAATACTTTATTTTTGTTTTTAGAAATTTGTTTTGTTATACCACTGTTTTTTTTTTAACTGTAAAACACATTATGTACTTTTTCAATAAAACTTATTATTATTATTATTATAATAATGACTATGGCTAGGGTTAGTATTTGATCTATATTAAGAGGCTTGCCTGCTAAATTAGATGCCTCGTCTGATTGTACCAAGGTCTCATTTCTTGGATGGTGAGAGGCTCTGCCCAAGAGCCGAATCCTTCGAGGCTTGCGGTTGCACTTGCGCACCCCACGACCTTTGATATTAAGAGTCAAATGGCGGGGTTTTAGTCGGTAGGACGGTGTATACCGGCGAGTCCGGCAGAAATACGTAAAAGGATTTCCCCGTGTTAAAAAAAAGTACTTAATCTAGATTGCACTCACTCAAAAATTTGTGCCCAAATCAAAGAAAGTAAATTTCCAAAAGGGAATCCTATACAATATATACCCAGATAATAATATGCATTGATGCGGTCTGGAAATCGTTCTAATTACGTAAATAACGAAAGCTGTAAGAAACGGGAAGCTGTAAGAATCGGATTATATAGACCCTTTGCCACTGCTGTTAGATTCGTATAAAAAACATTGGAATTAGTCTTATCTAGAATTCCAACATCAACAAGTTTATTTCCTAGTTCTGGAGACAGCCAAGTCGACACGATTTCATACGTAGTAACATAATTTTGTAAAGCCCCGAGCACAACGAGAGTTTCCAAGTAGTTGTTTTGTTGCCAAAGTTTCTATGGAACTAGCTTAAGTTTGAATGACGTAATCCCTGTGAAGGATGTCGTTATTCATTATCCAAATGAATACGACAGGGGAAATTAGGCAGGGGATTAGTTTGTTTCACAACAAATTTGTTGGCAGGGTAATTATTTTTAAACTCTTTATTGTATGTCTCAGGCAAAGATGATAAAAACATTGTGACGAAAAAATTAAAGCGCCTTCAAAAACCAAAAAAATAATTTCACATAACAGGTATATACTGGATACCAATTTTGGAGTCGGTGCCTAATTAAAATTGCTAGTTAAGCTAGATTCACGTCGAATTGATAACCTCCTCCTTTTTTTGAAGTCGGTTAAAAAAATATACCATAGAGACCAGACTAACGAAGTATAAATGGCGGTATTATCACAATTGATTTCTTCCAGAAAACCTTTGGATGGATTTTGGAAAAATAGATCACAGTCATTAAACGGTAATCAAAGGGGTTGCATAATAAATAGTTATACCGTAATAATATTATGATGAAGAACAATGCTGTAATAATAGGTTTCAACGAATCGTAGTTCAGGTAAATTGAATTAAATATTAAGGAGCAAGTCGTCATAGCGGCGATAGCGTAGTTGGGAGTGAAACAGACTGCCGAGACGAATATCCGCAGGTTCAAATCCCAAGGGCACACAATTTGTTGAATTATGTGTATATTCTTTGTGAATTATAGCTTGCTTTAACGGTGAAGGAAAACATCTTGAGGAAACCTTTATACCCGAGAAATTCTTTATAGGAATTTTAAGAGTGACTGAAGTCTACCAATCCGCACTAGGCTAGTGTGGTGGGCTATGACCTTATTCCTTTCAGTAATAGAGGAAGACTGTCCAGCAGTATGCAGTATACAATACAGAGCGGATAATATTATATAAGTAGATATTCCATCACGATACTAAAGAAGTAACTTGTTGATCGGTTGTCGATAATTTCAAACGTCTAGTAATAAATCATCTCATTCTTGTCAATTCACTTTCTAATGACCACTGTAATCAGGTACGTCGGTTTATATTTCTGATTCTTAGTTATTAGTATTAAGTATTCGAGACTACAAAAAATATTTTTTTAATAAAAAGGTGTAAATGCGTTATAAACAGGCTTCTCGTGGCACTAAAATTGAGCTAATTAGCACAAGGAGCCTCAACATCCCTTTAGCATTTATTGAAGTTTGTCATATAACGAATGTTAAAACATCCTATGATACTTTGAATGATGAGACGAGCTTGCCGATCGCCTGGCGGTAAGCGATACGACCGCCCATAGACAGTAGAAACACCATCCAACACCTTGAATTACAAAGTATTGTTTGGTATTCCACTGCGCTCGCCATCCTAAGATATGAGATGTTGTCTTATTATGTCCATTAGTAAAGTTACACTGGCTACAATGACATGCTCTTCTAATTTCTCGTATACTTACACATACGTATACATACTACTTTTGTTATTATAATATCTATGGGTACAAAAATGCGCTGTTTTTGATAGCAGAGTACAGGAACAGTTTCTACACATTTTTCTTAAAATATCATTGATTTTATATGAGAAGTTGATTCCTTAGTCTATTAACTTAGAATGTGGGCAACTCAGTAGGCTACAGCTTGGCTGTTCCTCTGGCATTGCAAAGTTCATGGGCGACGGATGCTGCTTACCAACTGGCGGAGCGTTTGCTCGTTTGCCTACTAAGGCAATAAAAAAATGTAATGTAGTGCCATTGAATTATGATTCAAAGTCCAACTGACGTCGTTACTTCCTACAGGCAGTCGATTACCATAAAGTGGCCTGCACGTCTCATCATGAATATTAATAATAATAATGCTTTATTGGCAACTTACACATACAAAATAACAGACATTGGTCCTTTTTTATTATTTTTATATATTTTTTTACCTAATTTTGTTAAATGTTAATATTTAAGCGGTGTTAGTGTTGTGTAAGTTCCGCTTTATTAGCGGTAAAAGCCTCCTCCATTTGCTTCCATGCTTTTCTGTCCTTGGCTACTCTACTCCAAATATTATTAGCTATTTTGACTATATTATCGTCGCTCCGTCTCCTGCATGGTCTTCCTCTTTTTCGTTTTATTTCTCATCATTAATACAAAAACCTTAACCAATAAACAGCGTGTGCGCAGCGACTTATTGGACATTTCATTCATGATCCTCAAGCATTATAAATGACCAATTACCAGCTGGTAATCCTGGTATTCCATAAAAGCATAGCAACTGAGTTTATATTCAGTAAGAGCTTAATGAACTGCGTGTTATTCACTTTGAGTTATTCGATTTGAGACACGCCATTCACTATAGTATTGTGGGATTAAATTTGTTTATTAACGGAATTCAAAAAAAGGAGGAGCTATGGAAGTATATTTTCGGATAGCGGTCACCCTACACACAAGGTGTTAAAACTCGCCACAGAGGCCCACGTAAGTGTGTCGCGTGAAGGGATCAGCTTGTGTATATCCGGTCTTAACAGGCCGGCATAACTGTGTCGACTGTCGAGGGGTAATCATTAATTATTTGAAAGAATATGCTTCCAGATTGATCTTATATTTCAAAATCGGTTCAGTAGTGTGGTTTCTAATTTAAAATAACTGGTACAAGTATATCATCAAAGTAAACGAAATTGACAATTTTGCTTTCCTTTGACAATTTCAGTTGTTCAGTTGCGTTATGTTTTTTACCAACTTCAAGAAAGGAGGTTATCAATTCGACGTGTATTTTTATGTAATTTACTAGCTTCCCTAGCATATTAACTCAGTCACCGACTTCAAAATTGATAAGCAGTATATGCCTGTTAAGTTAAAGTATTCTTTGGGTTTCATTTCTGAAGGCGGTTTAATTTTTGTTAAAATGTTTTCTTTTGGGAACATTAAGTGGTTTAAGAAGGCGGATTAATGTCTAGTTTTTTTTTTTTTTATTTTGTTCATTTCTTGTTTTTTTTTTTTTTTTATTTTGGAAACATTTTGGGAGGATAGGGACAATTTTATTTTATTTGGAGCCAAAATACTTAAACCTAATGACGTGGTAGCTGTGTGCCTCAAACTTTAAGCTTTAGCCATGCACAAAGCTTGTTCGCAAGCACTACACTACCATTGTTCGGCGGGAAACTTTTCCATTCATTATCATTCATTCAATTTAACTTCGCCAGAGAATGAGTGAGTTGATATTGAGTGTTTTATGAATGAGAAGAGACTAATAAGCGACTGCACATGCAGTTATCATTTGGGACTTCATTCAAAGTTCTGTATGGAGTGTCTGGATATTTGGTTATTTAAACACACACACATACTTCACGCATTTATCCCCGAAGGGATATGCAGAGGCGCAACCAGGACACCCACTTTTCGCCAAGTATGTTCCGTCCCGTGATGTGATAGGGAGCGAGCTTATCGCCCTATCGGGCACAAATTCCAGACTCCGGGCTGATACAGAGAATACTAAATATCACTTTGCCCGACCCGGGATTCGAACCCAGGACCTCAGAGCGCTGTCTTACTGCGCATGCAGTACAACTACGCCACCGAGGCAGTGAAGGAAATTGTTAATTAACTGACTTAAAAAAAGGGGTTCTTCATTCGAAGTGTATTTTTTTATATTTATTACCTCAAAACTTGGTCATTTATAAACCGATTTGAAAAATTCATTTTTTTTACTAATATGCTTCCAGATTTGTACCGTACAAATATTTTTAAAATCGATTTAGTAGTTTAGTTTTTAAACCGAAATAACTGAGATAAATGTCGTCTAAGTAAAGGAAATAGCGAATTACGCTTTCGAATACAGTGATGTTTTTGTGTTGGGTCTATTTCTTATTTCGTATGGTCCCGACATAATGATGACCACCTGATGGTAGTAAGTGGAATAAGGTCCAAATAAAGTATCGAGGGATGATTATCCCTCACCAATCGACTCAATTTTGCCGGCCTGTTTCAACCGGTTTACTCAACAACGGCGAAGGGTCCATACCACCCGATTCCCACCGGCTTCCCTTTATAATTTGTGTAAAATCTAATTATCATTAGAATTTGTAGACCGCATTCATGCATTAGTACCTATGTTGTATGGGATTCTCTTTCGGAAAACTTCACGTTTTAACACTACTATATAGGCTGTTCCCGGAACACGATATACGCGGACCATTATACAACCGTGCTAAGCGCAAAAGCGGTATGTCAGGGAAACCCTATATAGTGATAATCAAAGTTTTGTAAATATAGTTTTATATGTAAAACTGAGATAGAGAAACCCTTAAGGTTTTTTTAACAAGTTCTAAACAAGATACCGCTATTTAGGTAAGGTCATTGAATGGGTATTTCTTTAAGCTATCTGACGACAAGAAAAACAATGAAAAGCGGCGATAGCTTCGTTGGTTGTGGAACGGACTGCCAAGATGAATGTCCGCAGGTTTAATACCAAGGGCATACACATCTCTGACTTTTTTAAAATCATGTGTATATTCTTTGTGAATGTATCGTTCGCTTTAACGGTGAAGGAAAACATCGTGAGGAAACCTGCATACCTGAGAAGTTCTATATAGGAATTTCGAAGGTGTGTGAAGTCTACCAACCCGCACTAGGCCAGCGTGGTGGACTAAGGCTTATTCCCTCTCAATAGTAGAGGAGGCCCGTGCCCAACAGTGCGACAGTATATAATACAGGGCTGATATTGTCTGATGACATAAAGATAGAAATTTAGATTTTTTTTAAAAACCGCTTTTGAGCTCAGCACGGCAGTATGGGTATCATTGAGCGCAGTTTCAAACACAACCTAGTAAAAGGTACAACCGGCCGGTCAAATTGAAAATAAACTAAGACCATTACCGCACATATTACTTAACCATGCAATCAGAAAGTGTTTATTATTTTTTGCTCTCAACTATTTGTAATAGGAAGTCCGGAGATCGGTTCCTTGTAAAAAAATGGTGAAAGTTTTGTCGAAATCTGTCGAGCAGTTACGTAGGAAGGAGTATTGGAGTATTTATATGAAGTATCCGATTGCGTGGTGGTCGTTTGTGAGTAGATATATGAGTCTAGATGGATAATGTATTTATAGAAACGTAGTGTAAAAGCATCCGCTTATCTGATGGTATACGATACAAATAGCAAAATACGGAACTTTGAATTGCAAACTGTGTGACAATCCACTGCGCTCGCCCTTGATCCTCAAGATGGTAGATCTAATTCCTAGTATCAGAATCAAAATAATTTATTTGTCAAACATAGGTGCACATTAGACGTGGACAATGACAGTGGACCTAGTCCATAAATTTAAGGTCGCGCAGCGGGCGATGGAGCGAGCTATGCTAAGTGTCTCTCTCGCGGATAAAATCAGAAATGAGGTTATCCGTGAGAGAACTAAAGTAACGGACAGAGCTAGGGCAATAAGCCCACTGAAGTGGCAGTGGGCTGGCCATATCTGTCGTAGGACCGATAGCCGCTGGAGCAGACGAGTTCTGTAGTGGAGACCGCGTCTCGGTAAGCGTAGCGTAGGACGACCTCCGACCCGCTGGTCTGACAACATTCGCAGGATCGCCGGTGGACGCTGGATGAGGAGAGCGGAGGAGCGAGCAACGTGGCGCGCTCTAGGGGAGGCCTGTGTTCAGCAGTGGACAGTTGTAGGCTGATGAGATGAGGTACACATTACAGCTCTGGTAGGCAACGGTTTGGCTGTGCTTGTGGCTTTACCTTAGTCTATAGGTAACGGATGCTGCTTACCATCAGAAGGACCGCTCGCTCATTTGCCTACTAAGGCAATAAAAAAATAAGGTAGCGATCTATTAAGGTGTACAAATACTTATCAGTTTGTCAAACGATATTTAATATTTAAAGTAACAATTTTCGAGTATAATGAGATTATATAAAATTACAATATTATGTAAGTAGTTATAATATTATCTAATCATTAACGAACTCATCGATTTTATAATAACATTCCTCAATAAATATTTATAATAATAATAACAAGAACAAACACACATCACGCCTTTATCCTCGAAGTGATAGGCAAATGTTCCAGAGCACTCATTTTCCGCCATGTGACGGGGCGACTCTATCGCCATATTGGGAACAAAATCTAGACTCCTTGCTAATAGTGAGCAGAAAAATCCAATGAAATGATTTATTTGAATCCGTAAAATGTTATAAATTATTTAGATTCCGTCAATATTAACTCTACCACCAGTTCGGAAAGCAGTTCTCATCAGAGAAGAACGGGCAAGAACCCTGGTGTTGCTCTTTTCAAAATTAGTTTAAGGTATAGACTACAATACATGATAAAGAGAGGAGAAAAAACACAATTGTTTTTTTATTGCTGTTTAAAGCAGTTCATTTATATGCTCGTAAAATAAGGAATAAATTAATTTTAAATTTTCATATGACTGCACAACCCTCTCAGGAATATCACGTTCTTCGACCCGGGATTCATATTTTATATTAGGCAATACAACTACGTCACCGAGTGAGTCCAAATAATAACGGATAGTTATAATGTCCAAGAAACACGAGCATAACAGTGCACGAACATTGCAGAACTACTATATTTGGGGGTCAGTCGCCTCGAGGGAACCACTCCGCAAAGTTGGTATAATTTGGCTAGTGTGGAGCAAAGTATTTGATGAGAAACATGTTAATACAGAGGGAACCATCTCCAGAGGTACAGGCGCTTAGCCTACTTCAGGACGTAGAACCAACAACACTGTAAAATCTCCTACATCCGCCACAGTCAGATTCTTATTGTGTACTGTATTAGTGTTTAAGTGCAATTTATTACTGTAATTTACATGTAATTTGTATTAACAAAAGTGGTGAGGAAATAAATAAATTAGTAAATTATTGCTTGGTGGCAGATAGACGTTACCGTGGTATCTACTCAGCTAGTCTCTCATACACTCTCTCACTCAACACACGCGTGCGTTCGCGCACACACTCGCATACGAGTGAATATTCAAGAGTGAAGCAAAGAATGTTAAATATACAGCCATTCTCCTTGTCGATTAAGAAGTTGTCATCTATTTTCCTTTCTCTGGTTTCTTACGTTTATTTTTTATGTAACAGAAACGAGACAGTATATTTTTAATATAAAGTTACATCTTTAATTAGTATGAAAGTGTTTTACATGTATATACACCTCGTTGCTCCGGTTAATTTAAGTTGTTTTTTTCTGTGAGACAGTGGCCGCGCTGGCTATTATGCTGTAGATAAATAATATATCTATAGGGAAACTCATTCTGCGGTAATAATATCAGTTGCTAATGATAATATGGATGTATAGATCAAGAAAAAATTGTTTTTCTGTGATAGATAAATGTAACATAAGGTTCCTAAAAATGAAGGTGAATAAAGAAATATGAGTTGCATTGGGATGACACAACATGATTATAAAGATTAAAGATCAAACACATAACACTTTTAATTGTATGTCATTGCATCTCCGCCTTACCCAGGACAGTCGTGAAGTTTTGTGTATCAAGCAGGCTATAAATCGAGCATAAAAAATAACACAGAAGTACTGTGTTTATAACTTTTATTCTTATGTATAAATATAGGAATAACTTTTATTCATAAACACTAATTATGTATTACTATAACACCTGTAATCTATCGATGCTTACAAATAAATAATTTGATTTGATTTGATTTGATTTAACTCGCGCATACATACACACTAATACAAAATATAGACACTCTCTAACTCGCGGTTAACAAATTATAATATCGTATACTTAATATTAATTAGTCTCTCAAAATATAAGCTCAACATAATACGAAAACCTCTCGCAATATTCTTCCATTCTTTGATTTTCATTCATTCATTCATTCATTCATCCATACCTTTTTTATTTCATAAAAAAATCATATTTCATTGTCTGAAAATCGAACCCGAGACCTCCACAGCTCTACGCCAAGACCAAGGTGATAAAATAAACAAATCATAAGATAGAAACATCTACAGAGATTTATATCATGTTAACTTCTGTTAACTTTTTTTATTATAATCCAAGACCTTAAGCCGCTTTGGTAAAGTTCCAAAATTTTATCAACGTCACATTAAAAATTCATCAACTTTGATAAAGAGACAGGGTAATGGAAATGACAAGTCTCGGCAAGAAGGAAACCAATGTTTTATATAAACATTGACTTATATTCTATAGACACGAACGTCCATATAAACTATTAGTTCAAAATCTGAACTAAAATGGCAAGCAAAATGTCACTCATAATCTATTTATTCACTTAAATAACAAATACTTCTACATATTTCACTAATATTTTTTATTCACATCCAGGTTTGCATTTAGCTAGCGTTTTTATATTATGAGCGCACTCCGTATACAGCCACAAGCATCAATATTGACACCATACTAAAACCAGTTTGAATGGATAACAGTTCAATTCAGTTGAACACAGTGAATGTTCGGAACGCAAAATCTAGTACGTAGTACATATATATTGATGTATAGAAAGGAATGACGAGTATAGGAAGATTGCTGGTGGTAGGATATATTTAATATCCGCCCGGATAGCGACCACCGTACACAAGGTGTTAAAACGCGCCACAGTGGCCCACGTAAGTGTCGCGTTCCGGGATCAGCCTGTGTATACCCAGTTCCAACAGGCCGGCATAATTGTGTCGACTACCGAGGGGTAATCATCTCTCGCCAGTCGACATTCTATTGGACCCCACTCCATTTACCATCAGGTATAATGATGATGAAAAAAAAGATATTCCCTTGGCAAATTCCCCTGCTTATAGACAGTAGCAGCACCATCTAGAAATTTAAATGAGTGGAACATTAAACTTCATTTAGTGTAACATTAGGGTAAGTAAACGGCGATAGCCTAGTTGGTAGTGTAACGGACAGCCGGGACGAATGACCGCAGGTTCAAAACCTAAGGGCACGCACCTTTGACTTTTCTAAAGTTATGTAATTCTTTTTGAATTATCGCTTGCTTTAACGGTGAAGGAAAACATTGTAAGGAAATCTGCATACCTTAGTAATTCTGTATAAGGATTTTGTGGGTATGTGAAGTTTACAAATCCGCACTAGGCCAGCGTGGTGGACTAAGGCCTAAATCTTCTTAGTAGTAGTAGCAAATACTGTGTAGATCATACTTCAGATTGTTGTTCATCAATGAATACTAAATGTGTGTAAGATACGATTATTCAATGAATAACAATAAGACATAGTCAAAACTACTAAGTTGTATCAACTAAGTGAATTGACTAATGAACGCTGAAACAGAATTGAGAATCAATGTAACTTTTGATTTCTTATGTTTATGCAAATGTCAGACATCGATATAAAATTGTTTTTCGGATTTTATATAATATGATTTTTTTCACGACGTTTCGAAAACTGCAGACTTCATGGTCACAGTAATTTTATAGCATCATATTTTTTTATATATATTTTTTAATATCTTTTGTTTTCTGTTTTTCAAACTTGGCTAAATTGTCGTATAAGCGACAAACAAAATCAATTGGATTGGATTATACTTTTCGTCAAATATGTGCTTAGTATAGCAACAGACTACGCTTTTTTATTTAAAACCAGGATATAACCTCTTAGTAAAAACAAAATTCACTACACCCCGTCACATGCAAATGGAGACTTTAAAAAATATTCAATTAGTGCATACATAAAATCTTATCTCTCAAAACTGGGTATTTGCATTAAAAAATTCTCGCCATGCTCCGGACAGTCATTCCTCTGAAGGTAAATTATGAAACAGAGATATTTTTAATATTGTAATATTCTAGTTTTAGTGCTGTGGCAAATGTTATGTGAGTTTTTTTTGTAAGTGTCCTGCAGGCTATACCGAATCCTGCGAATGGGTTACTGGACCCCGGGACTGCAGACGCCCGAAGGAGAGTTGGGAAGGAATAATTACGGAATGAAGTGTGGGGAATGGAAACGAAAACTCATAGGTTGGCAGGAGCGGAGGCCGAAAAATGTTCTCGAGCCCTTCATTTCAGCCGGGAATCGTCCACTGCTGGACATAGGTCCCATTGAGTGTCACAGGGACCGGTTCTGGGCCGCCCTCATCCATCGGACTCCGGCGACCCTCACCAGGTCTTCGGTCCCCTATAAGCTTACATTTGAATTGGCAACCCTAAAGTATAAACAATAGTAAAGTATACAATCTGCCTAGCCTTTCGGGGATAAAGGATTTGTGTGTTGTGTTGGGTTTTGGAAGCCTAAAATCTAAATTAGTCTGAGCAGTAAACTAAGCATGAGATAATGTTTGATATTTTTTCCGTACGTTACATGGAAATATTGAAACATAATAAATATTTAAAAGTTCATACTTCGGCACAACACTACGTCCAGCGTATAACTTAGTTTGAATAAAACGTACATTTAGATCGTGTGCGAAATATAGAATAGTGATGGGGTAACTGTTTATCGATATCTATTTTCTTGCTTCATTATTTTTGAGTGCTTCGGTACCGTAGTTGTATTGCGTACATGTATCTACCACGCAGAGGTCTTGGGTTCGGATCGCGGGTCGACAAAAGTCAATAAAATTATTTGAATAAGGATATACATATAAGATTATTTATTTATTCAGTTACTTATATTTACTGTTAAAATAAAAACTCTTGTATTACTTTTTTTCCAACGAAAGGACGTATGAAATTTAAATAAAACTATTTTGCAGATTTTATCTCGGTTTTATATTATAATTTTTTCTCGATGTTTCGAAATTCGAAGATTTTGCAGCCTTCGTGGGCACAGGGCGCACATGTTTTGCTTTCAATTTCTAACATTTTCGTAAACATAGGAAATCAATACATATGTAGGGTTCTCAATCAATACAAAATATAATTATAACCTATTAAATCTATCTAAATCATTAAAGTATATTCTATAGACACGAACGTCCATATAAACTATTTGTTCAAAATCTAGAGTTAGAACTAAAGTCCGCTGCAGCGCTTAAACATTAAACGTCGTCTAACAAAACTTTGAAATATGCAAACTTTTAAATGGCTGTCGATAGTTACCATACTAGTCAGTTTGAATGGATGACAGTTCAATTCAGTTCAACACAGTGCGTGTTCGGAACGCCACATCTAGTACGTAGTACATATATATCGAAGATTTAAATTCTAAATTGTATTTACTATTAAAATTTAACTATTTTTCGGATTTTATCGCGGTTTTAATAATTTTAGTTTTCTCCCGACGTTTCAAAGACTTTGCAGCCTTCATGGTCACGGAAGAGACTGAGGTGTTGTTCATCCGCAAAGTCAAAGTTACAATATCTACCTACATTTTAGAAATATATAACTTTTTAAATTTTTAGCTGTTGGTTGTATTTAGTATTGAGATTTGACAACAATTCATAAATAGTAATTATTTTTTATATATGTGCCAGCAATAATTCGATTAAAAAGAATACATTCTCATTACATTCATTTAAAAAGATATATGTCAATGACAATACTGACACCTGATACATTTCTCAGAGGCGAGAAACTTTCTCTCCCAGAGCGTCTCGAAACAATAATTACTTTCACACATACTACTTCGGTGGCGTTGCGTATGTTCTGCGACTGTGAGCTCTTGGGTTTGATTCTCGTGATAGCTAAGTGATATATATGAGTAAAATAGAACAAGTGCGAATTGGACTCGCACTCCGAGGGTTCCGTACAAATTTGGTAAGGTATCTAAGTATACATATATGTAGATAATTACGATTTTCATTATATGTGCTGTAAGATATTGCTTCTTGCCAAATTTCATGATTCTAGGTCAACGGGATGTACGCTGTAAGTTTTAATTCGCTTGTAAAATCGCAAGATATGCGACGTAAACAATTATATCTTTGGATCACGTCTGTCTGATTTTATTCACAGCTAATAGTACATTCGAGTAGTTGATATAAATTTCAACTTGATACCTCTACGCGTTCCTGAGAAAAAGGGCTTTGATAGACAGTCAGCCGGACAGACGGACAGATGGACAAATAGACATACAGACGGATAACAATGTGATCTTGTAATGGTTCCTTTTGAACATTAACACAGCCTTGTCTACACAATAAGGAGTTAGGGCCTATGTAAATATTGAAAAAATCATTTTGTCATGTATTGACTCCTATCAGCCAATTTGGGATGGTACATCTAATAAATAATTACACTGACCACAATGCCCTTTAACCAAACAATAATAGTTAAATACGCTGCCTATTGGCAAAAGTAGATAGTGCAGTACCGCTCAGACCGTGTAGTAAATGAATTCCACTTACGCGATTACAAGAATCGATTACAACAATCGATTTAGATACACTTTAAAGGAGAAAGTTAAGTAATAAAAGAGTTTCGAACAAATATTTTTAAGATCATTAAGGTCTCTGTTCCGGGTAATTAGTGGTTGGTCAAGATTGTACTTATAGCTGTATTTTTAAACACATTGTATTCTGGTTTTGTATATTTAAATGGAACGATCTTCCCGCACAGAACGTGATAGACTAAGACCTATCCTTTTAGTAAAGATGATCATTGCTCCGAATTATAGGCACAATTATAGGCTTGATTTTAATATTATTTCATAATAAATCCAATTTATACTTATAAATATAAAGCTGAAGAGTTTTTTTGTTGTTTGCGCTCATTTCAGGAACTACTGGTTCGAACTGAAAAATTCTTTCAGTGTTGGATAGCCCCTTTATTGAGTGAGACTATATTATTTCACGTTATGAACAATAGAAGCGGAGTGTCTACGAAAAATGTTGCAGAAATAGAAAAAAAAATATTTCTTTTGTGAGCTTCCGTTGCGTGCACTGAGTAAACAATTATAGTTATGACGGAATCGTTCCTCTTAGACAGATTTAAAAAAAATATATTTAAAAATGTCCCTCACCACATGTGCCTGCGTCAATCAGCGTCTCTCAAGAACTACTAAACCGATTTCGATTTATTTTCTCTGATAAGAAGCTACCATGCTTCTGAGCGCTGTCTGCTACTTTTATCCCCAAAAAACTTTTACACGCAGGCAAAACCGCAAGCCAAAGCTAATAGATAAATAAAAATATCGATAACTTGTTCACATCACTATGTGTCATGTTGAGGCATCAAGCTGACACCGTCTGCGGTAAACCTTAGCTACATAGCATAATATAAAACAATTATAAAAGCACCATTTACGATCAGATGACACCTCACTTGTCCTAAGGTTCATCATCATCAGCCGCAGGACGTCCACCGCTGAACATGGGCCTCCTCCAAAGATTTCCAGATCGACCTATTGGAAGCGGCCCACATCCAGTGACCTCGTGCGACTTTATAAGGACATCTTAAGGTTATGAAAACAAAAATGACTTAAATTAATAATAAATTAATTTTCTCCAAAATTGCTAACTCCAAGTAATTTTAGGGTTAATTAAAAAGCCTTGGACCTAGAAGATAATTAATAACTTTCTATTTTGGATATTATAAGTTACACAGCGCGTTATAATTTTGTTCCATAATGAAGATAAAATTTTAGTGTCATACTTTCATGATTTACTTTTCAATTGAACGCGAAGGTAAATCATTTAACGGATCTTTTGATAGAAATTTGTTACTGTACTAGGCATTGCTTGCGGCTTCGGTCGTGTTATAAACATTCCTTACTTCCTTTGCTGGTGGTAGGATGTATTTTGTATCCGCCCGGATAGCGATAATCGTATACAAGTTAAAACTTGCCATAGTGGCTGATGTGTGTCGCGTTCCGGGATCTGTCTGTGTATATCCAGTTCCAATAGGCCGGCATAATTGTGTCGACTGTCAAGGGGTAATTATCTGTCGTCAGTCGACATTTTATTGGACCACACTATACTTACCAGCAGGTACTTTGATGTGCCAGGTTTTTATATTAGTAATTTGGTTTTGACTGCCTCGGTGGCGTAGTTGTATTGCATACCCGGTACAATAGCGCTCTGAGGTCCTGGGTTCGAATCCCGGGTCGGGCAAAGTGATATTTGGGTTTTTTCTGCTCAGTATCAGCCCGGAGTCTGGAATTTATGCCCGATATGGCGATAGGCTCGCCCCCTATCACAACATGGGACGGAACATACTTGGCGAAAAGTGGGTGCCCTAGTTTGCGGGGATAAATGCGTGATGTTATGTATGTATGTAATTTTGTCCCATGAAAAATAATGAAATTTTTTAATCAGGTTTTTTACATAGATGCCCTTGTTGCCTTACAGGTGGCACTACTAAGTGTTTTAAGGACTTTAAGGGAAAGAATCTTCATACAGGTAAAGCCGCAAGTAACGCCAAGTATTAAATAAATATTAAAAAATATATATAAAACTTAGTATTTTATCGATATATTTTTATCGACACCAGCCATCACTATCCAACATCTGTCGCCTGCGTATAGATGTTACTGAATATTTGATTTCCAATAGTGTTAAATCCAGTGGTTTTTATGCCCGACCGATATCTGCTTTTGATTTATTTGAGTGGTGCCTCTAAAGGCAACGTCGGCGAACGCAGACGACCGATATCGGTCCGATAAACGTCTGTTCAATATCGTACCTTTATTATAAGTCATTAAAAAGAGGGTTTTGCGGAAACCTCTAATAGTAATAACTATCTTAAAATATAGATGATTATACAATTTCTGTTTTCTCTTAGCCCAATTTTGGCCATAACGGCAAATCTCAACTGATATCAGCCAGGTACGCAGACAATATTATAGTGCGCAATACACAGGTGCGCTCTCTATTCCTTCATTTTCATAGTCCGGTGAGACGGCAATCCGACATGACTGGAGAGAGATAAGACGCAGAACCACCGGCTTTACCTGCTTTCTGAAACACTGGGCTATCACACCACTAACTTTTTAACTTCAGACACTTTTATTTTTTGCCGAACCCGGGATTCGAACACAGGAACTCAGTGCGGTGGTCATACTCGTACTGCATACACGTTACAATTACGTCACTGAGACAATTAATATAATATTATGCTTACTGCAGAATTTCTTGCGAATCTAGGTTTATAACCTATAACTGGCACTAAAAAATACCTGATTTCATGTTACTAACCAGTGGCGATCTTAAACGACACGAGGCCCCAGGAGAAAACAAAAAAAAAACCACGAGGCCCCGGGCCGAGCAAAAAAATTCCCGGTTTAGACAGTATGATGGTAAAAAACGCGTAAAAAATGGTTCTCCAAGGCACCTCACTAGACCCCTGATGGTTGCCCGGTTGGCCTCCCTCAAACGCCGCCTCTGTTCCTTACTTACCTCTAGTTTGTTTATAAAGATACAATTTAGTTAACTCCTTTGTATAGCATCCGGCAATATTTCACAAAGAATAAATTGCTATAAAGTAATTGACAGGCGCAGGATTCCCCGAAGTGGTTCCATTGTTTATTTCAGTTAAATGGGACTGACAAGAGCAGTTCCTGTGCCATTAATTTAAAGGAAATTTATTTTATCTCTCAAATAGATTAAAATGTTTGCTTTGTTTTTGCTTACATTTTCAGTTATAAAATGGACAAGAGTCAAGTCATGGAGCATTATGCTTTTTTTTTATACGAACATTGCAAAGTAATCTGTATAAAAAATGTGTAAATGACTGTGTCCTGTTGATTCCAAAACGTCTGAAGATTTTTTAATATTTTTTTATGTAAACTAATTTAGCCAAGCGGGTCATATAGTGAAGTTCCGTAGCAAATCGGATTAACATTTTTTGGTAATTATGTTACATCATCGGTATCTAATTATAGATAATCTTCGCACGGAAGCAGAAGCAATAGCAGAAACCGGAGCGTGTCGTAAAGCTGTAAAAACATGGTTTTACACAGCACTAAGCAACCCTGAGACATTAAGTATTACACTGGTACAATATTGTTAGGAACTAATGCGACTTTAATAAAAATAACTACCACTGACTTTACAGAAATATGTTTTTTTATACGAGCATGGCCAAGTGACCTCACTACACCTGATGGTAAGTGGAGTGGGGTCCAATAGAATGTCGACTGACGAGAGATGATTACCCCTCGGCAGTCGACACAATTATGCCGGCCTGTTGGAACTAGATATACACAGACTGATCCCGAAACGCGACACACTTACGTGGACCTTATAGCGGGTTTTGACACCTTGTGTACGGTGGTCGCTATTCAGGCGGATATATTCTACCACCAGTATACTTTCTCAAAGATATCACCAACCAACCGACAAGTACGAGTGTCAATGACTGACCACCTCTGGCAAACGCTCAGTGTTTTAAAGCAGAGTATCACAAATAACCTCACAATAATATTTAAAGGCGAACAATACCAAAACACAGCCACAGACGAGCATTCGAACTGGCAGTGTGTGCGCACCCTAACCCGCCCCAAATACTGTAAGCGTTCATTATTATTCAGAAACACGGAACGCAGTGCCCCTAGATCTTGTACGTGACGGTAGAGTTTAACCTAGATATGCGTGGATAAATAAAAAAAAACTTACGAGATTTTAAAATTCCCGAGACAAGCTTCCCCATTTCGTGTTCTTACTGGTGGTGTTTGCCAAGTTTATTCTGGTTTCGAAAGCTCGTCAAACCGACGGCTAAACATTCGCAATAGAGCCAGAGCATAGAGCTTAATGGCTCCCCGACTCGTGGTGGCACCTACAGTTGCTTTCCATCTTAACTGAACCTGAGATGCTTCACCGAATCGTCCCCGTTTCCGCAATCCAAGCCCTAGGCTTATAATTTTTTGGCCTAATCCCTCTCAGTAGTAGAGGAGGCCCGTGCCCAACAGTGGGACAGTATAATACAGGGCTGATGATGATGAAATGTTGGTTTGACGAGTGCGAGTGAAATCGAGCACTGAGGGTTATGTAAAAAATTTAGGTTTATCTAGGTCTTACTCGTGGTAGGTCTCTCATATGTGAGAGTCCGCTTGGATTATGTACCACTGCAATGCCTATTTCTGCCGCCAATCAGCAATGTGTTGTGTTCCGGTTTGAAGGACATTGTAGCCTTAACTACTGGACATAATGAGACTTATATACCATCGAGATAAAAAAAAATCTCGGGAAAATTTGTAGCGGAACTTTTATCCTGGAAAATATTTAACACGCCAGCGTCACCGCGAACAAAAGCTTTTAAATAAATAATAACTCTACTTGCTTGTCGTCTCAATGTCGATTTCAATGATTATGATCTTAAGATCGATTGCAGAATGGATCAATTAGGATAAAATTTGACAAATTCACAGTTATTGCTATTTATTTATACAAGAAAAGTTTATACAAATACAATAATTTTGCAGTATTTACCAGTGGCACCCAAACTAAGCAACGCTTGTGTCTTGGGCTGCCATATTGTTTACAAATTGCAACAGTAGAATTAGACGCGTACAAGATTATTTTCATATATCACTTAGCTATATGCTTGAAAGTTGAAGGTTTAAAGTAAGATATTGATGTACCTATCTTGACAACGAATGAAATAAATGATTTAGATCATAGACGTAATATATTTTATAGACACTAACGTCCATATAAACTATTTAATCAAAATCTGAACTAAAATAAAAACCGAAACGTCACTTATAACCTATTTATTCACTTGAACAACAAATAATTGTACTTATTTGACTAATATTTTTTATTCAAATCCAGGTTTACACTTAGACTCGAGTTCTTATATCATGAGCGCCACTCCGTACACAACCACAAGCTGTCAATATACTAGTCAGTTTGAATGGATTGCAGTTCAATTTAGTTGAACACAGTGAATATTCGGAACGCCAAATTTAGTACGTAATACATATATATCGATGATTCAGATCGATTGTGAATTTCAACTGTGGTTTGAAAAATACAAAACATCGTAGTTCCATCAGTCATAAATTTTCGAACAAAACATGTCCAGAGTAAAGTGAAAAAATGCTCATAAATAATAGTACAAAAGTTTCTATTATGAATTACTGAAAAATGGGTAGGTTAGGTAATTTTTAATGCAAAGGAATAGAGTTGAAATTCGTTGGGCGTCATAAAAATTGCGTGTACAAAGCTTCGTGCTATATGGCCCCTACCATATAACTACGACAAAATTTTGATTTTACTTATTAATATGACTTTTAATTTTAAATCTTTATTTTTATTATAAACACACCTTACATTTTACATACATTTAGATACATTTAGCGTTTTAATATTTATTTGTTTGACAATTAACTCAAAACTAAAATAGTGTTTAGTACTTATACCAAAAACATTAACTTACGTACAAAAATACAACAATTTTAATGAAATTAGTTAACAAATAAGCAAAAGAGCAAGAACATAAAAATATAGCTAGCGATATTCAACGATTGTGAACGTCCGTCCGATCCTAAGCAAAATGCAAGCAAAAGTGTATCGCCAACGCAGTGGTCCGCTGGCCAGCCGGTTCAGTTTCGCGCCCTTTTTCTTTCTCCTTTTTTTCGGACGACTGACCACATCACCTTGCTCATTATACATTATATTACGCTCCTATTACAAGGAGGTAAAAAGAAATAATGCATCGTAATTTTATCGTTGCATCGTTAGTGAATTGCCTACAATTCGCTTAATCTCCAAGGATTGCGTGCGCCTAAAAGCGCTCACCAAAAATCCGGTGTGCATTCCGGTGTGTTTTAAGCCGCCCCGTCAGGCTAACAAACGTATGTCAAGTTTAAAAAAAGAATAAAAATTCCCTCTAAAGTATATCATGTAAGCGACAATCTCGTCTCACAATCTCGAATGAACCTCGCAAAATACACTTACTACACTAAATAACGTAGTAAAGGTGCAGGATATTAGACAATGCGATGCGCTTGAAATTCATTCCACTAATGCTAAAACACGGCCGGCTAGCACTGTAAAGATTTCGCTTGGGCAAACGTTCACGGAATGTGTATTCGCATCGAAATTAATGTCATACATAAGCTCCTTTTGGGTTTATGTGAGGGTGCATCCAATTATCAGAGCCTTTGTCCCATGATGTCGCAGAGGGCCTATCGCCATAATAATATAATAATATCAGCCCTGTAAAAAATGTGTAATTCGGATGTAGGAGACATAAGTCGACAGTAGAAATATGTGGTCAGAATCGTTATTATTATCCTACTAAGGACCCGTTTTGCCTTAGCTTCGGTAGTGGAACATTATAATATAATAATAATATCAGCCCTGTATTATATACTATCCCACTGTTGGGCACGGGCCTCCTCTACTACTGAGAGGGATTAGGCATTAGTCCACCACGCTGGCCTTGTGCGGATTGGTAGACTTCGCACACCCTCGAAAATTCCTAATAGAGAATTTCTCAGGTATGCAGGCTACACGATGTTTTCCTTCACCGTTAAAGCAAGCGATAATTCACAAAGAATACACACATAATTTTTTAGAAAAGTCAGAGGTGTGTGGCCTTAGGATTTGAACCTGCGGACATTCGTTTTGGCAGTCCACAACCAACTAGATAGCCTAGTTTTTTTTTCTATCCTATCGCCATATTGGAGTTTAATTCCGATCCATAAGAGGGGCCGGAGCTAAAAGGCCTTACTGTAATCGTTAACGCTAACATATCGACGGTTCAAAAGCTAATTGTCTTAAGCGACATCTTTTTACGACACTAAGTTTCATACATATTTAAGATCAGCACTTTTTTTTTGTTTTTTTAACTTTAAAATTTTTCAAAAAAAAAAGATGTCGCTGTATTCAATTAGCCTTTAAACTGTGGATATGTATGAAAAAAAAAGAAAGAAAAAAATACATTTATTGGCTATAGGTTGGGTGGTAAACATTATTTACAATAAACTAGCGACCCGCCCCGGCTTCGCACGGGTGCAATGCTGACTATTTAATGAATGTTATTATTATACATATAAACCTTCCTCTTGAATCACTCTATCTATTAAAAAAAACGCATCGAAATCCGTTGCGAAGTTTTAAAGATTTAAGCACACATAGGGACAGAGAAAGCGACCTTCTTTTCAGGTAGAAGAAAACAGAAAATAGAATAAGGATGATATATCATAGCGATAGGTTTATGGAAATGATATTGCTGGCTCCCTATTATAAAGTCCTATGTAAATCTTGACTTATGTTACAAAATTTTAAGAACGTCCTCCCCGCGACCATGACGGCACATACAAGGTATACCCGGCATAGTGGCCCACGTGAGTGTGTCGCGTTCCGGGATCAGCCTGAATCTATCCGCTTGCAACAGGCCGGCATAATTGTGTTGACCGTCGAGAGGTATTCATAACTCGTCAGTCGACATTCTATTGGACCCTACTCTACTTACCATCAGATGCAGTGGGGTCACAAAACTACACGAATAAATCTTAAACTTTTACAGAATTAAGAAAAGAAAACACAATCACAGAGCACTAATGACGTCATTTGAAGAACAATGTACGAAATGAGAACGAAAAAATAATTTCCGCAACTCGGACGAATTTCCTCAATCATCGTGATTACCAGATATTTCTGCGAGATCCATGATTTTAATCTTTGATCTTAATGGCGTAAGTTTTTGGGTATTATCATTTGTTCGGCTATTTTGAGCTTACAAGGGTCCTGCTTTGCAATTCTAACCTCTGGTTTACATTCCAGTTTTGTTATTACTAGTTGAGAACCTAGTTCGGAATGGATCGGACTGCGGAGACGAATGTCTGTAGGTTTAAACCCAACACACATCTGAGTTATAATATCAGCTCTGTATTATGTAATGTCCTACTGCTGGCACGGGTCTCCTGTACTACTGAGAGGGATTAGGCCTTAGTCCACCACTATCCTAGTAGGGATTGGTAGACTTCACACACCCTCAAAATTCCTATAGAGAACTTCTCAGGTATGCAGATTTCCTCACGATGTTTTCCTTCACCTCTTACTTTCGAAGCTGTATATTTTTTATCAATTGTTGTCCGCTTTAATTATGAAGGAAAACATCATAAATAAACCTATATACTTAAGAATTCTATATTAGAATTTCGAAGGTATGTGAAGTCTGCCTGCACTAGGCCAGCGTGGTGGACTAAGGCCTAATCCCTCTCAGTAGTAGAGGAGGCCGTGTCAAACAGTGGGACATTATCTATACTTCTATACTATTATATAAAGCTGAAGAGTTTGTTTGTTTGTTTGAACGCGCTAATCTCAGGAACTACCGGTCCAAACTGAAAAATTATTTTTGCGTTGGATAGCCCTTTGTTCGTGGAGTGCTATAGGCTATATATCATCACGCTATACCCAATAGGAGCGGAGCAGTAATGGCTAATCTCAGGAACTACCGATTCGAACTGAAAACATATTTTTGTGTTGAATAGTCCTTTGTTTGTGGAGTGCTCAAAGTTATATATCATCACGCTATGACCAATAGGAGCGGAGCAGTAATGGCTAATCTTAGGAATTACCGGTTTCAACCAAAAAATTCGTTTTGTGTTGGATAGCCCTTCATTTGTGGACCGCTATAAGCTATATATCATCACGCTATGACCAATAGGAGCGGAGCAGTAATGGCTAATCTCAGGAACTACCGGTTTGAACTGAAAAAAATCTTTTTGTGTTGGATAGCCCTTTGTTCCTGGAGTGCTATAGGCTATATATCATCACGCTATGACCAATAGGAGCGGAGCAGTAATGAAATATGTTGCAAAAACGGGGAAAATTATGAGTTTTGAGAGCTTTCGTTGCCTGCGCTGCGTAAACGGTTAAAGTTATGCAACAATGATGTATGACGGGATTGTTTCACTTAAAAAGTTCTAAATAATATAACAAAGTCCCCCGCTGCATCTGTCTGTTACGTGTTAAACTCAAAAACTACCCAACGTATTAAGATGAAATTTGTTATGGAGACAGTTTGAGACCCTGGGAAGAACATAGGCTCCCGGGAAACTACTATTTTTATAACGGAAAACTTTAGCTTGAAAAACTTTATAACGCGGGCGGCGCCGCGAGCAAAAGCTAGTATAATATAAGGCTGGTATTATAAATTATTGTGAGTTTTTGTTGTTTTATTTATTGATTACAATTTAGACGTAAATTATTGCGTAATGCTGAACGTTAAGTATTTATATTTTGTTTTTTCTCTTTTGTTATAAATCTATACTATTATATAAAGCTGAAGAGTTTGTTTGTTTGAACGCGCTAATCTCAGGAACTACCGGTCCAAACCGAAAAATTCTTTTTGCGTTGGATAGCCCTTTGTTCGTGGAGTGCTATAGGCTATATATCATCACGCTATACCCAATAGGAGCGGAGCAGTAATGGCTAATCTCAGGAACTACCGGTCCAAACTGAAAAATTATTTTTGCGTTGGATAGCCCTTTGTTCGTGGAGTGCTATAGGCTATATATCATCACGCTATACCCAATAGGAGCGGAGCAGTAATGGCTAATCTCAGGAACTACCGGTCCAAACTGAAAAAATATTTTTGCGTTGGATAGCCCTTTGTTCGTGGAGTGCTATAGGCTATATATCATCACGCTATATTCAATAGGAGCGGAGCAGTAATGGCTAATCTCAGGAACTACCGATTCGAACTGAAAAATTATTTTTGGGTTGAATAGTCCTTTGTTTGTGAAGTGCTCAAAGTCATATATCATCACGCTATGACCAATAGGAGCGGAGCAGTAATGGCTAATCTCAGGAACTACCGGTTTCAACTGAAAAATTCGTTTTGTGTTAGATAGCCCTTTATTTGTGGACCGCTATAGGCTATATATCATCACGCTATGACTAATAGGAGCAGAGCAGTAATGGCTAATCTCAGGAACTACCGGTTTGAACTGAAAAAATCTTTTTGTGTGCAATAGCCCTTTATTCCTGGAGTGCTATAGGCTATATATCATCACGCTATGACCAATAGGAGCGGAGCAGTAATGAAACATGTTGCAAACACGGGGAAAATTATAAGTTTTGAGAGCTTCCGTTGCCTGCGCTGCGTAAACGGTTAAAGTTATGCAACAATGATGTATGACGGGATTGTTCCACTTTAAAAGTTCTAAAAAATATATTATAAAACAAAAGTCCCCCGCTGCATCTGTCTGTCTGAACGTGTTAAACTCAAAAACTACCCAACGTATTAAGATGAAATTTGGTATGGAGACAGTTTGAGACCCTGGGAAGAACATAGGCTCCCGGGAAACTACTACTTTTATAACGGAAAACTTTAGCCTGAAAAACTTTATAACGCGGGCGGAGCCGCGGGCAAAAGCTAGTAGTATATATTTAAGGTAATTTTGTTGCTGTTGTACTTAACATAATTAGAGTATCTATTGTTTTCCGTTGAAAATATATATTGTGGCTCATGCTGTGACTGATTGTGATTAGAGTTACAATTACATAAGAGACTGTTACTATATACATATGTGGATTTAAATTGAATTGTAAACTCCGTTAGCAGTCGGTTGATAATAAATAAATAAATATGCGGTTAATTTTTTTTCTCTTTAAAATTATTGGCCTATAACAACCTCCTTAAACTATTCTACATTTATATTCGACCTCAGACTGGTCACTTGGAATCTATTTAGGGGTCCGAAGTCGGCTGCGGTCGCAGGAACGTGCCCCAAGCCACGTCTCGTCAAGAGCCCTGCGATTTTGCGGTTTCTAGCGCATTGTTGGGTCGTGATTTTCGAATGAAGGCTTTTTGGTATTTGCAAATGGATCTATTTTTGTCTACAGTTAGTTCAAGATAAATAAATACCTTTGGGCATCTTGATTTTCGAATGTAGACTTTTTGGTTTATGCAAATGGATCTATTTTTGTCTACAGTTAGTTCAAGATAAATTAATACCTTTGGGCTTCTTGATTTTCGAATGTAGGCTTTTTGGTTTATGCAAATGGATCTATTTTTGTCTACAGTTAGTTCAAGATGAATTAATACCTTTGGGCATCACGATTTTCGAATGTAGACTTTTTGGTTTAACCAATGAATCTATTTTTGTCTACAAAAGTTAGGTTAAGGTTATAACTATAGAATGTCTTTAGGGTCTTGATTTTCAAGTGTAATCGTTTGAGTTATTGCACTTATACAATATTTGAGTACACTAGGTTGGTTGACGGAATAAAAAATATCCAATGATTGATTCTTTCCTAACCGAATTTTGGCCACGGCGGCCAATCTCAATGTAGATCAGCCAAGTACGCAGGAGATATTATAATACACAAGTGTATGCGCAATAAACAGGTACACAGGTGCACTCTTTGTTCCTTCACTCTCATAGTCCGGTGAGACGGCAATCCGACATGACCAGAGAGGGATCAGGCGCAGGACCAACGGCTTTACGTGCTTTCAGAGGAGTATCACACTGCCTACTTCCTGACTCCGAGCAGCGACTGAGTAATTTTTTAAGATGGAAAAATCCAGTACTATTATTTTGGCCCGACCAGGGATTCAATTTACTACCATGGTCGCAGCGATAGCTAAGAACTAAGAAGCATATTTTTTTATAATTAAAATTACTTCGAAAGAGTTTTACTCGGATAAAACGCCTATGTCATCCCAAGGTCTCAAACGATTTTCATACCAAACACTGAAACCCTTGGGGTAGTTTTTGAATTTATCGCGTTCAGATAGACGCGGCGGGGGACTTTGTTAACCGACTTCAAAAATAGGAGGAGGTTCTTAAATCGATTTGTATTTCTCTTTTTTATGGTGGTTAATTCAGAACTGAGTCATTAGTTAAACGGTTCGAAAAAACTTTTTTATTTGAAAGAATATACTAAGAAAACGAAATTGCAAATTTTGCTTTCCTGTGACATTTTCAATTGTGTTTTGCTTTGGGTTTGGTTGAGTCTGCTTTTTACATACATATTTATAGTATAACATCACACCTTTTCCCCTTCTCAGGGGTAGGCAGAGGTATAATGCCTAACCGCGATAGTCGTATAACTATGCCATTGAGAGACTATTTCTTATTAACACATAGAAGCAAAATATAAAATCTTTTTAACAAAAATTAAACTACTTTCAAAAACCACTGAAAACCCAAAAAAAGTAATTAGACATTACGTATATACTGCCGTGCTTAAATCCAAAGAAGTATATAAAAAAAAAAAAAAATCTTGATTTTTATGTCGCCAGATACTTAGCTTAAAGAAATACCCATCCAATGACCTTACCCAAATAACGGTATCTTATTTAGAACTTGTTAAAATAACCTTAAAAGAGTTTCTCTATCTCAGTTTTACATAAAAAACTATATTTACAAAACATCGATTATCTCGAATTAACGTTTCACTGACATACCGCTTTGCACTTAGCACGGCAGTATACTGGTAACCAATTTTAGAATCTATGTCATTAAAATTACCAGATAAGTAGATAGAAACAGGAGCAAATATACGAAAAATTAAATTTGAAAAGAAGAATAAAATACTATTTTTATAGAAATAGGTTCCTCTGTTCCCGACGTAAGTATAAATTATCGACATAAAATATCGATATAGACTGCGCGTATTCTAAAACCGTTCGATATTCAAGTGGTAAAATTTTATCGACTGCCAAGTGCCACACCGACGGTTATAGATAACGGAATCGGAATGGAAATGTCGCGCGACAGCTGTGTATGCAAATGCTGGATTTAAATTCGGAACGGACGGCGACTTTAGTGTTTCGATACATTTTCATAATAGTGTTAGTTTGTTGTAGTTTTTAACGCAATAATGAATTCTTTTTTTAAACTACTTTAAAAAGGAGGTTATCTTTCGATGTGTAATTTTTATTTCATTTAATTGGATAGCTTCGGTGGTAATATTGAAGAACTAATGCAGTGCTGAGGTCTCTGGTTCGATCGCCGGGACGGGCAAAATGATATGCAGTTTTTGTACACCGTATCAGGCCGGACTCTTGAATTTGTGCCTGATATGGCGATAGGCTCGCCCATCTCACATCATGGGACAGAATGCACAAGGCGGCAAGTTTGCCTCTGCCTACCCCTTCGAGGATAAATGTAGGGATAGTAGTTAAATATTAAAATACTAGTAGGGATTCATTAATTTCTTTAAGCTATCTGACGACATAAAAATCTAATTTAGCTTTTTTTTGAGATACCGCTTTTGGATAGCACGGCAGTATTACCATTCACTACTATGTATGTATATCAAAAATATCATTCCATCCGAAACAAAAGCGGTTCCGCACGACCAACTTCCAATGTTCCGGAACCCCAATAACTTAGTTAATATACAATCTGTGCACGAGCTACGAATGATAGAGGCAGGGAATGCTTCTAGAATTATGTAGTCCTGGTTTTGATTTTACAGCGAGTTCGATTTTCCGGTATAGCATATTTTTTAGAATAGAGCTGGGCGAAATACATGCTTTAATGGGAATACAAATTACAATATATTATAATAATATAATAATATCAGCCCCGTATTATATACTGTCCCACTGTTGGGCACGGGCCTCCTCTACTACTGAGAGGGATTAGGCCTTAGTCCACCACGCTGGCCTAGTGCGGGCAGACTTCACATACCCTCGAAATTCCTATACTGAACTTCTCAGGTATGCAGGTTACCTCACGATGTTTTCCTTCACCGTTAAACGAAAAATTCACAAAGAATACACACATGATTTTTTAGAAAAGTCAGAGGTCTGTGCCCTTGATATTTGAACTTGCAGACATTTGTCTCGGCAGTCCGTTCCACAACCAACTAGGCTATCGCCGCTTTTCACAAAATATCAATCTCTCATTAATTTGTGATGTTGTAAGAAATTAACGATAAATTCTTTAGTCCCATTCTAGAACTTAGATCTATCATCATGGGGCCATATTAGTGAACATATCAGCCATTTACGCACTCTCTCACATCTTTTATCCCTTAAGGGGTAGTCAGAGGAACCTCGAACAGCAACTTTTGCTGTAGTGTATTCCGTTCCATAATGGGATGAGGGCGAGAATAGGTGAGAATTATTAAGCAAAAATTAAAAAAAAACCTTATGTAATTACAGAGATAACACATACATAATATCACGCTTTTTTCCATGTCAGGACTCGGCAGAAATATTATCACGCTCACATTTTACCAGCTCTGATACGATGAAACTACTAAGATAGTCAATAAAAATTTCAGCGGTCATAGATCCAAAATAAATATTAAATATGCCTACTCTATACCTTCGTGGATCTTCGCGTAATGTGCTTTCGGACAATTTCGGATGAACTTAGGAAATTCAACCTTTCTTCAGTCGACCTAAAATAATCTGAATAACGTTGCCGTCTAAATATTTAATTGTAATTATGTTTTAAGTTAATTATTTTTTTGTACGATTAAAGGAAGGTATTAATTAGGTCGTTTGATGTTATGAGAATATATGAATAGCAAAATCACGTAGAAATAATTATATTTCAAAAATACAGTAAAAAAAAAAATATACACACACTCCACCGTCCTATCCTCAAAGGGGTAGACAGAGGCATAACTGTCGCTTTCCACCGTGTTTTCCGTCCCATCACGTGATAGGATGGACTCCATTCCGCCGTGAGTATTCCATCCTAAGACGTGATACTGAGTAGAAAATTATCACTTTACCCGTCCTGGAGATCAAATCTGAGACTTCAAAACTGCAGTTGTACCGTAAAACGCCACCGAGGCAATCTAAAAAACTGTATACTTGTAAAATTTAGGTGGAAATTGCAACTTTGATTGTGGACAACCAATACCTAGTTAGTGCTCGTCATCATCAGCCCTGTATTATATACTTGCCCACTGCTAAGCACGGGCTTCCTCTACTACTGAGAGGGATTAGGCCTTAGTCCACCACGCTGGCCTAGTGCGGATTGGTAGACTTCACACCCCCTCAAAATTCCTATAGAGAACTTCTCAGGTATGCAGGTTTCCTCACGATGTTTTCCTTCACCGTTAAACCAAGTGATAATTCACAAAGAATACACACATATTTTTTTTAGTAAACTTAGAGGTGTGTGTCCGTTTGTTTTGAACTCGCGGACATCCGCAGTCCGTTCTACACCCAACTAGGCTATCGCCGTTAGCGTTCAATGCTTTGTAATTCAAAGTTCTGCTCATAGCACTAATTGGTTTCCAGTGGCGTAGTGTCCATGTAACTAGATACGTAACCCTTTCGTAATTTAGTAAAAGATTTTCATTTGCAACAAAATATAAGTGACTATATGACCTTAAAACTAAAAAGTGAGTATGAGACCTCATCAGCCGTTATACTGAAGTTGACCAACATTAAACTCTAAATGAAAGCGCTGAAACCCTGAAACTTAAACAAATTACCTCCGTCCTGAGTGTGATACTTTGCTGAATTTCAGCGGTGTTTGTTGCTTCGAGCCTTATTTTGACCTCAAATTATAGGGGTCGGTGCCTTGGAATCTAAGCCATTGGATGCGAAAAACATTTCTTTGAGATATTTACAATGGATTTTATATAAATAAATATATCACATAATCTAAAAATTTAAATAACTTTACGGTTTTTATCGCATCATCATCTTTGTCTAACTCCAACAGTTTAGGCACCCTACGCCAAGATAGCATTTCTTTTCCGACTTACTTGATAATACTTGAAAATCATTATAAATTGTAGTCTATGTGTTATTCTAATGTGTAACCAATATTACTGTAAAGTTTCATCCAAATCTGTTCAGCAGTTTTTTCGTGAAAGAGGAACAAACATACATACATACGGTATACATATGTATACACACAATCCATCCATATTCACAAACTTTCGCATCACTACATAGTATAAAACAAAGTCGCTTTCTCTGTCCCTATGTCCCTTTGTATGCTTAAATCTTTAAAACTACGCAACGGATTTTGATGCGGTTTTTTTTAACAGATAGAGTGATTCAAGAGGAAGGTTTATATGTATAATAACTGAAATACTGTTATTTTGTTATGTTATACCCGTGCGAAGCCAGAGCGGGACGCTATGTTTTTATATACAACGTTCACAGTTTTTCTGTAGTGTATTTAGTATCAGCATTGCACCCGTGCGAAGCCGGGGCGGGTCGCTAGTATATAATATTAGTACGATTAGTAGGATGTAAGTAATGCTTAACTTCAAAATGAATGATCAGCTTTGCATTTCATACTGACTCGCTGTTAGGCCTTTCCTATTGAGAATCAATTCCACAAAATATACCCAAAATCGGCTCTAGTTAAAGTCGTAATGAATGTGTTAGACTTTAAAACTCTTTTTGCCAACCACCGGATATTGCAGTTCTAGTATTGGCTCATTGGCAACTCTCTTTTTAAGTCAATGCTGAGAATTTTGCCTAGTAAAGATAAAAAAGACTTTTCTCATAATGAACATTTTTACTTTTAATTTTAGGCGTTATACAACAGTAAAGATATTAGTCATTAAGATTTTTTAATTGTAACAATTCAATTTATTCAGTTTTAATTCAATTATTTGATTATTTTTAATCTTCTCAGTGTTATAATGATATATTAGTAATTTTAGAATTTGCAAGCAGCACCTGTAATTATTTCTTAAGTTACTTTAATTCTTTCTGTTGAGTTACATCACGTTTAATTAAGTTAACTATTGTAATCGTTTAACAAATAAGTTAAAGTAGTTTCTTTTTTTTGGACCTCGGTTCGCGGAGCAATATAATTGGTTTGTAATTTACCAATGAATGCTATAATAATAATATTTATTATCTCCGAAAGGGTAGGCAGAGGTATAAGTAGGTCACCCATTTTTAGCTTTGTGTGTTCCATGGGATAGGCGGCGTAAATTTGAGACTCAACTCCGGGCTGATACTGAGCAGGAACTCAATACTCAGATCTCAGGATAGTATCGTGTCGCACAACGGATACAAGGGGTGAGTTTTTTCCGTCTTTATGTTTCTAAATAAATCAAACTAAAACTACTGCATGGAATTGCAAGCAGTTCTCATCGATGTATTACTATAGGTCTAATTTAAAATATAGGTTCAATTTTATCCCTGGACAGAATAAAGCATTTTTATCGCAGAAGAACTTGTTCATGCGGATGAGGCGGTATAATTAGTGTATACGGCGAAATCTCGTCAACATCAAGGGAACTGTGAGAAGACTAATATTGACATAATTGTAATGATAAAGCGTGACAATCACTTTAGATCGCGAGAGAAGCTACTGACTTATGATAGCAGGACGTCTACTCCCAAAATCGACAACGATATATCGGAAACGATACGATACTGCGAAAGTAACGTAAACACCCTACTCTAACAAATGTTCGGATTCATTATCTTTTATTGTAACCAAAGACTAAGTTTATGTTTTTATTTCGTTGTTCGGAGAGAATGATAAGTGCTGAATTCATAAAAATAAATATCGAATATCGATTTCGCGAGTAGACGCCCAGAATTGGCGCGACGCGTAGCATATATACCACCTCTGTAAACGGAACCATTGGAGGAGCCGCAGCTGGTTAGGCGCAACATTTGCCTGACAGGGAATCTTTCCTTTTCATAGAAGAACGCAACCATCTGTTCCTCTACAGAGGTGTCTACCTTTACGCCGCTATACGCACATGAGTAAAACATATTTATATAAAAGAATATAATGAACTATCCACCTGCAACAGTCCGGGGGAAGTAATTGCTGCTGTCGAAATTTTTAACACCCATAAAACAACGCTTATGTTTGCAAAGTGAATAATTTGGGGGCGAGAGGTGGCCAAGTGCTTTCATAATGCAATTTTATAACTAAACAAAATTAATTTAAGAGTCCTTTTTGTTTAATATTAAAAATGTTAGAACTGTAGTAGTTGGACTCTCGTGAGAGGAGCCGTCTGGGTAGATACTGCCGTAGTATCTATTTCTACCGCCAAGCGGTAGTGGGCATATCTTTCCAAAATATAGAAATGCATGCCCACAGAACATGCCTTCCTTTCGATAACCAGGTGTGCTGGCTTGCGGGACCACGGATTGGTAATGTCTTCTATCTCGTCGCGAATCAAAGTTCGGTGACTCATATCTGTGCCGTGTGAACCATCGCTTGCTTTAACGGTGAAGGAAAACATCGCGAGGAAACCTGCATACTTGAGAAATTCTCTATAGGACTTTTGAGGGTGTGTGAAGCGTGGTGGACTAAGTACTAATCCGTCTCAGTAGTAGGTAGAGGATGCCCGTGCCCCGCAGTGGGACAGTACTTATAACATACAGGGCTAATATTATTACCTTCAAGGTGTGGAAAAGTTTTCCAGCATACGTGTTCTCTGCTGCCTGTAACTTTGTCCTTCAAGAATATAATAAAATGCTGTTGTGTATACACGCCCGCAAGTTTTATTCATACAATGGTTATGTAAACGATAATTGCATCAATGATAATTTGGGGTCCTTCTCTTCGTGTACGTCGCGTTGGCACGACGTATTGCGGTTGTTACAATTGAAATGAATTCCAAGGATATTCTTTGTGAATTATCTCTTGCTGCGAAGGAAATATCACCTGCATACTTGAGAAGTTCTTTATAAGTTGAGGGTGCGTGAAGTCTGCCAATCCGCACTAGACCAGCGTGGTGGACTAAGGCCTAATCCCCCTCAGTAGTAAAGGCCCTCAGTAATAGTAATTATTACATTACGTACATCTTGTTATTGCAAAAATAATCTACAAAATTAATTAACTTTAGTTACAAAAAAGACTGTCCTAAAAGCAAATTAAGTCGCCTCTACATCCAGAAATATTTCGAGTAACATTCATAACAATTATACAAAGTTTTGTAATCTTGCGACACTGTGACATAAACTTGTACGCTCGCAACGCGGCCCGAGATAACAGCGTGAGCAAGAATTAATTAGCCAACTAAAAACTTGACTCATTTCGCTTAAACACATCCAAGGTTTCCATGAAACTTTAACCTTTAAGTTGGGGATAGGTTTTGTGACGAGATGGGCAAATCTGATGGTAAATATGCAGAGCTACTTTTACATTGCGTTTAGTGACGGATTTATATTTTTTTATGAGTACACACACATCACGCATTTTATCCCCGAAGGGGTATGCAGAGGCGCAACCAGAGCACCCACTTTTCGCCAAGTGTGTTCCGTCCCATGATGTGATAGGGGGCGAGCCTATCGCCATATCGGGCACAAATTCTAGACTCCGGGCTGATACTGAACAGAAAAACCCAAATATCACTTTGCCCGACCCGGGACTCGAACCCAGGACCACGGAGCACTGCCGTACCGCGCATGCAGTACAACTACGCCACCGAAGCAGTCTCAGTCAGTTTTATGAGTGTAGGCCACTTTATTTCCACTGCCCTATGTAGGTAGGTTAATGTATGTAGGTTTCTGAAATACTTAATAATTTTCCATTTGTTTGTATTATGGAAGGCACTAAACTAAAATAAACGAATGATTAATTAAATCGAGTGTCTTTTGAAATCTGCTGCCCCTAAGAGGCTGCCGCCCATAGGCCGCGGCTTATACGGCCTATTTACAAATCCAGGACTGATCGCTTTACAAAATGAAACCACATACATACATCTTCTTGAAAAAAACTTAAGTTAGTTACTCAAACCGTAGATGTGAAATAAAAGTATGTAGATAAGTTTGGAACTAAATAAATATCAATAAAAAGTAATTTTAATTTTACACCCTCTAATGATACTTCTAATACTCTTAGAGAGCTTGTAGCGGCAACATCACACTTCCAGTCAGAAACACACCCACGAACATGCCATATTCGTATTAAGCTACAAAATGATCAAAGAATATGAAAAGCAAAAGCGGAATTTTTTAGGAAGTGTTCGCAATCTTGGATAATTTCTGGCACAATTATAGCAGACATACAAACGGGTATGTGGTTAAATTTAGTAACGCAATGTAAAAATGATCCTGTGTACGAAAGTTGAGCTTTCTAAACAGACAGACGGGAACAAGGCTTTCGCTTTAAAGTACACACAATTAACTTATCCCTTCCATTTGCTGAGAAATTTGCTTCATCCGAGAAGTTCTCTCATCCGAGAAGTTCTCTATAGGAATTTCGAAGGTGTGTGAAGTCTACCAATCCGTACTAGGCCAGCATGGCCATGGCTAAGGCCTAATCCCTCTCAGTAGTAGAGGAGGCCCGTGCTCAGCAGTGGGCAAGTATATAATACAGGGCTGATATTATTATTATTATTATTATTCCATTTGCTGATGTTTTTCTAGAAATGTGTGCAAATGCGTATTGGCTTAGAGCACTAACTTTGTTACTTTTTAGGGTTCCTTACCCCAACCCCTAAATTATTACTTTGTTCTCCGTCTGTCTGTCAAGACCCCTATGGCGTAAAATTAGTATACACCGCCATCTTGTCAAAATCACTGGAACTACGAGACGAATATTGATAACTAAGAAATAATCACAATAAATAGCAGTAGAGACTTTTCCCACCCTCACCACTACAACTCCTGTAAGCCAGATCAGTGGCACGCATTATGACAGAGCAGTGAAGCTCGGCGTGTCTCAGGAACACTAATCTGCCTTTATCCGACAACGATATTAATCAAATAGAAAGATAGGGAATATTAATTTGTTTAAATTAAATTGGAAATATTAATTGTCCACTTCCCTCTATTGCACAGCGGGAGACAAAATAAGGAGGCATTTTAACCTCAAGTATAGGAACGTTTATAACTAGAAAAGCCACTTGTTAAGCACCATTTAAAAGATAGGTATCTTTCTTCGCGATGGTTTTCTGTAAGCACCGTCTAAAATGCTAATCTGTAAAATTGCGTAAACAAAAATGGACGAATCATGGCCGGGTTCATCTTGTTAATTAACTCAACAAATTAGTGAAGTCGAGGTACGGGTGTTGAAACTTATTGAGGTTTCGCGCCGTTTGTGTTTGAGGAGTTTAATTTTTGGCTGTTTTTTCATGAATGTCTCTGATGAAGAACTGGAAACAGTGATAATACCAACTTTGAATTACGATGCACTTCTTTCGTTCGTCTCTTCTCTCCTTCTCTTCGTTCATCTTGAAGCGTATAATGTGTTATCACACACACACACACAACATCACGCATTTATCTTCAAAGGGGTATGCAGAGGCGCAACCAAGGCACCCACTTTTCGCCAAGTGTGTTCGTGATGTGATAGCGAGCCTATCGCCATATCGGACACAAATTCCATACTCCGGGCTGATACTAAGCAGAAAAACCCAAATATCACTTTTCCCGACCCAGGATTCGAACTCAGGACCTCAGAGCGCTGTTGTACCATGTAGTACAATACGCCACCGAGGCAGTCGATAATGTGTTATCATATTTAGTAATACTGTCTTTGTCTTTTCTTTCTATGTTAAATATTTTTATACGTGCATGGCAACAGCAAAAAGCGGCGATAGCCTAGTTGGTTGTGGAACGGACTGCCGAGACGAATGTCCGCAGGTTCAAATCCCAAGGGCACACACCCCTGACTCTTCTAAAAAATCATGTGTGTATTTTTTGTGAATTTATCGTTCGCTTTAACTGTGAAGGAAAACATCGTGAGGAAACCTGCACATCTGAGAAGTTCTCTATAGGAATTTCGAAGGTGTGTTAAGTTTACCAATCCGCACTACAGCGTGGTGGACTAAGGCCTAATCCCTCTCAGTAGTAGAGGAGGCCCGTGCTCAGCACTGGGCAAGTATATAATAGGGGGCTGATATTATTATTATTATTATGGCAACGTGACTTTGCTGCATATTATGGTAAGTGGAGTGGGGTCCAATCGAATGAGTGACGAGAGATGATTTCCCCTCGGCAGTCGATACAATATGCCGGCCTGTTGGAACCGGATATACTCAGCCTGGTCTCCGAACGCGACACATTACGACACATACACTATGGCGGGTTTTAAAATCTTGTGTACGGTCGCTATCCGGGCGGAGATAAAAATATATATCCTACCACAATATATCCTATCACTAATATACTACTACTATCTTTGCTTCCGGGTTAGCTAGTGTGAAAAGCCTTTTCCCTACAAGTTACTAAATCACTGTAATGATCCAAAGCGCCATCTGTATGGCACCAGCCTCATCTATTCAAAACATAAAAAGTCTATTACTTCCTACGGGAACAAATTACAGCAATAAAAATAGCCTATGTGTTAATCTAAGACATGGGCTATATAACATAATAATAATATCAGCCCTGTATTATATACTTGCCCATTGCTGAGCTCGGGCCTCCTCTACTACTGAGAGGGAGTAGGCCTTAGTCCACCACGCTGGCCTAGTGTGGATTGGTAGACTTCACACACCTTCGAAATTCATATAGAGAACTTTTCAGATGTGCAGGTTTCCTCACGATGTTTTCCTTCACCGTTAAAGCGAACGATAAATTCACAAAGAATACACACATGATTTTAGAAAAGTCGGACATGGTCTATGCGTGTGTCAAATATCATTATAATCAGTTCAGCTGTTTCTGAGTTTACTTGTAACAAACATACAAACATTTGCACAAATATTCACATTTGTATTAGTAAGTAATTTTTTTTTAAAGTACCCTAAATCAAATGAAACGGAGATGCCTACAAATAAATCTACAGCGCATTACTAAAGAAAAAAAAAAAGAAGTTCTCCGAGAAATAACATTAAAAAGTTTTATAATTAAAATAATATTTTATTCAAGAGGCAAGTTCTTGATATAGCTAGTTTAATTAAATCATTGTTCTAGAATAATCCCATCTCTTATATATGACTGTGGTGGTCCATCCACTAAGATTATTTAGTGGTTTCAATTTTGAATGCATTGGTAGCTTATTCGTAGTGCTATTCAATGCTGGGTTGGATAGTGATATTACTTATTATCAGTCTGTAGTCTGGAATTTGTGCCCAATATTTTGATAGGCTTCATATTATATCCATAGTTAAAATTGCGTGAGAGAGTACTAGTTGCGCTTCTGTCTACCTTTTCGGAGATAAAAAGCGTGTGTAATTCAGATAGGTCAATATATTTAGTATCCGACATGCAAATTGTATCTCTTATTTTTCTTGCAAGTATTCATATCTCACTGAATCCAGGACCTCTAGCGCTGTCGGATCGCGCATGCAACTACGCCACCGAGCCTCCTAGGCAGTCAATAAATCGCCGGATTTTAAGAACATTAGATTTATCGCTCTGAAGGTCGTAACGTATTTTATAAAGCCATTACTGAACATGTGTTCTTGATGGAGTTTAGATTTATAACGTGTCTTCGCGACGATAAACTTTTGTAGAGGAAATATGGGGTTTGTTAAACGGAATTTTTATAGCTGTATGGAGTAAATATTACGTGGCGCGAATTCTGTAGGTATTATGACTGATTTGGTGGCGTAGTTGTGTTTCGTGTGACGTACGACTAGCTATGTTTTGGGTTCGAATTCTGAGTCAGAGAAAGTGGTAATTTGTTTACTCAATGTCAGGCCGAAGTATAGAATTAGTGCCCTGTATGGAACGAGGGTTGAGTGGAAGTTCCACCTCTGTCTACTTCTTTAAAAACAAATGGTGATGTATGCGATGAGCGTGTATGTAAATTATAGTAAGCAGGACTCTTGTATGCGACAGTCCGGTATAGCCGCAACCTCTATTTCTAACGCCAATCACCATTTTGTCCGCACTTTTATGTTCCAGTTTAAACTGTAAACTGATTGTAGCAACTCGATAACGCTCGAGCGTAGTGCAGTCGGCAGTGATATAAAAAATGCGACGACTTAATCGGTCTACTGATAGTCAGAGATATGTATAAACATTGTTTAAAGTTTTAATAGTGTCAGTATATTTTTAGTTTAGGCTTTATAGCTGTTATTTATCATCAGACGAACGGTTTCCACGTCTACTATTTCATTGATAAAACCAAACTATTTTGCAGATTAATATCGCTGTTTTTATAATTCGACGATTAAAAGGTTCATTAAATGACTTAAGCGATATTATTTTTCGAAACAATTTAACTATGTTAAAAAACATAGCAAAAAGAGCTGATTTTAAATATATATGAAACTAGCTGACTCGACAGACGTCGCGTCTTAACTATGATTTGCAGCGCGCATTCTGTCAATCGCTGACAGTTATTTCAAACAATTGACAGTTATATAAAATTAATATTTTCGTTAAGTTTTCTTAAATTTTCTAATTTTCCGCGCAATTTTTTGAATTTTTCTTTTCATAAGAACCTTTGCCTGACAATAATAAACACAACAAAAAAAAAATGTGGAATCGGTCCAGCCGTTCACGCGTGATGGCGTAACCAAGGGAAATAGGGATTCATTTATATATATATATATATATATATATATACTAGCTTTTGCTCGCGGCTTCGCCCGCGTGAAGGTGTTTTCCAGGATAAAATTCCACTGTTTGATAAAAGTCTTGCTACATATTTTCCCGGTACTTATAGGTTCAAACTAATTTTATCCCCAATCTATAATTTCAGTTCAATCAGTCGAAAATCTAAGAACATTTATACAAACTTTCATCCCCTATTTTATCCCCTTAAGGGTAGAATTTATCAAAATCCTTTCTTAGGGGATGCCTACGTCATAGTAGCTTTATGCATGTAAAGTCTTAGCCCGATCCGTCCAATGGTTTGGGCTGTTCCTTGATATATCACTGTCAGTCACCTTTGAGTTATATATTATATTAACGACTGAAGTTAGCTAAAATTGAGTTTCTCGAAGCCGACCACTATTTATGTACTATGTATTTTGAGACTATGCAATTTTGTCGCGTTCGCGATTCACTTTCACTTTTGTTGAGTTTCAGAACGCGATATTAGATCCTCCAACGCGCACGCGAATTTGAACTTTATGCAGCGGTAATAAATTACAAATTGACTCTACGTATTAGTTAGAAAACGTTTGTATGGGAAATAGAAAAATGCTGTTTTGAGGATTTTCCCGGCAATTATTCGAATTTTTCTCACCTTTTAAATCTTCCCTAGACCTCCACGAATAATTCAAGACCAAGATAAGATAAATCCGTTCAGCCGTTCTCGAGTTTTAGCGAGACTAACGAACAGCAATTGATTTTTATATATATAGATATATAGATAGATAAGTGTCGAAAAAAATGTCGTTTAAGTCAATTAGCCTTTCAACCGTCGAATTATTACAATTTTCTCCCGAAATTTCGAAGACTGCAGATTTAGTGGTCCCGGAGCAAAAACAATTTTTAAGAAAACGCGATAAAGTCCGCAAAATAGTTATATTTTAATGGTAAAATACTAAACAATTCAATCCTTATAGATGCTCGTCTACAACTCGCTGCATGCAAATAAGACAGTAACTAACTTGTGCAAGTCATATTTGCATAATCACAGGATGAAATGTAAATATTGGATCGAGTTTTTCGTTTAGTCAAGCGAAACTACGCTTTCGACTTTGTGTTACGAAAATTTGAAATATATTTATTTTAAATGTCTCTATTGGATAGGTGATGTAACTGGTGCATGTTTGAAGTAATTTTAATGTGATGCTATTGTCGTAACGAACTTATAGTTTTTAGGAGTTTTAATTAGGCACCGACTCCAAAATTGGTATACAATATATACCTGTTATGTGAAATGATTATTTTGAGTGGTTTTTGAAGGCGGTTTAATTTTTTGTTAAAATTATTTTTATTTTACTTATATATTTTAATAAGTCGTTGTTAATCAAATCTTAAAGTTTACATTCGGACTTAACTTTTATAGGACTAGAGTTCAGTTCAACACGAGTACATATAAAGGAGTGTAATGGATTGGAGAGGGTGGAGGAATTGGCATCTATCTCCTGCTAATAAATTTTAATAAGCCGTTATGGAAAATCGAATCTTAAAGCTTACATCCGTTTAATTAACCTGCGTAGGAGTTCAGTTCAAGACCAGTACATACAAATCTATGTAATGGGAGAGGTGTCACCTATCTCACTCTACAAAATGGAGATAGACTTATCGAATGTGACGTCATACCGCTGCTTAACATTAAAAAACGTCTACGTGTTTGTTTTCTAAACCTAATTGGAGCAGAATGGAGGTGTTTTAGGATCGATAAGTCTTCATCCCTCCACGCCTATTGATAATACGTGATAAATATGTAGGTACAGTCGTTAACGACGTTGTTACAACAAAATAGACTGGGTATTTTTGTCTTGAAAATTAGTCGCAGCTCGGAGTTAGGAGGTTAGCGGTGAGATATCCCCCTACTTCGAAAAGCAAGTAAAGCTGTTGGTTCTGCGCCTGATCTCTCTCCGGTCATGTCGGATTTCCGTCTCGCCGAACTATGAGAGTGAAGGAACAGAGAGTGCACCTGTATATTACACACTTGTTCTCTATAATATTTTCGTCATACCTGGTTGATTACTGTTGAGATTGGCTGTCATGGCCCATATTTGGCTAGGAGGGATTCAACAGAGCTTACTCACACGTAGTAACTCCTATTATCCCCAAAGAGATAGAGAGAAGCGCAATACCCGTTAAGCAAGTCCGTACTTGATATTTATTACCGACCAATAAATGGTACAAGCTTTGTGATCTCAACTGTACGTATTTAGAAGCACACGCTTGCCAAATTAGATCGTCCAGCATCCACTCAATTCATCCCCTATCTCCCCACTTTTGTATTTTCCACACGTAGTGGAAAACCCATTAGTTTTCTATCAGACCGTGAAATACACTTAGTTTTGTTTGATGTTGGTGTGACTAGGGTTGGGTTTGACACCTTTGTGACGTATATAGCGGGGTACAACCACCGCTGAGGTCTTGGATTCAAATCATCGGGCAAAGTGATACTGTTTTTTTCTGACCCAATATCAGCTTGATGCAATTTGTACCCGATATGGCGAGATCGCCCTGTTTTAAGGGACGGAAAACACATAGCGAAAAAGAGCAGTATTTGGGCCTCTGTCTACCTCTTTGGAGATAAAAGAGGTGTGAATGTGTTGGCTTTGACTACTCGCTTCCGTGGCATAAGTTGGATCAGTTATTGAGGTTTGAAACGCAGTTCAAGTAATACGAAGTTTAGAATACATTTTACTTGGGATTCAATTCCGGAACCGGTATACAACAGTGACTACACACTGTTGCTTGGCGGCAGAAATAGATATTGCAGTGGTATCTACCCAGATGGACCCTTACATATGAGAGACCTACAACCAGTAAAGTGCATAAGTTAATTTTATCAATATTTATGCTATAAGACTTCGCTGTCATAGTCATTTCAGAATATTAACCCTTCAAGGTAAAAATAATTTTGTACTTTCGAGTTGGTTTGTAAATTTAATGTTTGTTAAAAGTTTTTGTTACTGAAGAGCTTTAAGTTTACTTGTTAGCCTTCAGGTTTATTATCGCAATAAAGCTTTCATTTATAAGAGCTTTCGTCTGTACCAATTAAAATTTAAATTCAATAGTCATCAATCTTAACATTATTAGAATTGATTCAATAACTATTCGAGTGCCGACAACAATAAAATTATCAATTGATATTTTAAGGTTTCTATAGTTATGCCAAACAAAAGAGGGCTTTTTGGAGTTCACATAAATACCAACAAGAAACGACTATCTTTCGTCAGTCGACATAATTTTCAAGGGTGAGATCGATTTGTAGCCATTATAATTAAGTGACAGTTCATGTGAGATCAGTTTATTAATAAAGCCCTCCACATTATAAGACTTAAATTCTTATATCTCATAGTAACAAGCGCACTACAATGCTACGCAGTAATTTTATTTGTTTTCTACGGTGATGATATTTATTAACAGTCGTTTTGTTAACCTCAGGCGAGCATTGCTCATCTTTTATTAAGTGGCAAAAAATGCAGCGTATGTAAGTTATAGTAAAGTCGGAGTTAAACTTCTCTAAAACGTCAGCTAATTTCTAATTGATCCAGAGAATAGACAAAGCCGGGGTAATTGTATGACGAGGGGTCGCGTCAAGTGGCCCGGAAGGCGATAACGCAATTTATGACATGCACGTCCTGGGGGAAATTCTGATGTAGGAGACATAAGTCGACAGTAGAATATGTGGTCAGAAACGTTATTTTTATCCTACTAGAGACTCGTCTTGACTTAGCTTCGGTAGTGGTACATTATAATATAATAATAATATCAGCCCTGTATTATATACTGTCCCACTGTTGGGCACGGGCCTCCCGAGAGGGATTTGGCCTTAGTCCACCACGCTGGCCTAGTGCGGATTGGTAGACTTCAAACACCCTCGAAAATTCTTAATAGAGAATATCTCAGGTAAGCAGGTTTCCTCGCGATGTTTTCCTTCACCGTTAAAGCAAGAGATATTTCACAAAGAATACACACATAATTTTTTAGCAAAATCAGAGGTGTGTACCCTTGGGATTTGGACCTGCGGACATTCGTCCCGGCAGTCCGTTCCACAACCAACTAGGCTATCGCCGCTTTAGTGGTACATTAGGTTCTCGAAATTCGTAACAAATTGCTGACGGTTACAACCGAGATTTTTTTTAAATCTTTATATTTTCTCAGATTATAAGTAGCCTATATCCTTCCCAAGGCCTCAAACTATCACCATATCAAATTTCATCGAAATCCGATCGGTAGTTTTTGAGTTTATTACGTTCGAACAGACTGACGCGACGAAGGACTTTGTTTTATATCGACGGCTGACAGGCTAATTGTCTTAAGATTTTTTTGCGACACTGAGTTTCAAACATAGTAAAAATCAGCACATTTTTCTATGATTTTTTAACCTAATTAAAATTTTTCGATAAAAAATGGCTCTTAAGTCAATTAGACTTTCACATAATATGAGAGTCCACCTGGGTAGGTATTACCGCAATGTCTCCTTCTGCCGTCAAGCATCAGTGTGAAGTCACTGTTGTGTTCCGGTTTGAAGGACATCGTAGCCAATATAACTACTGGACATAATAAGATTTAACCTCTCATGTCTCAGGATGGCGAGCGCAGTGAAATACCAAACAATTCTTTGTAATGGTGTTGGATGGTGTTTCTACTGTTTATGGGCGGTCGTATCGCTTACCATCAGGCGAACGGTAAGCTCGTCTCGTCATTCAAAGCAAATAAAAAAAAAACCCCGTCAATATGTAATTTTTACAACAAACGAAAGGCCATTAATCGGTAAATGAAATAAAATGATTAGCCGCATGCGAGATGCGTCCTTAATATTAAATGTATACATTCCCATTTCCGATATTATGTCGACATACTCGAAAATGTCATGTGAATTACCCCCTAATACGTGCTGGACAACGCTTTGTTGGTTTAAATTTTGATTTATCGTTAATTTGCCTTTGCTGTTTACGCTTTTAAACGATTTGGCTTGTTTTTAGCGATCAGGACAACGTATCTGCACCAGTGCCTGTAGCTAAGACGACTGCAATCGTTAACGCTAACAGGGAACAAAAAAAATATATCAAAATTACATGATGATTGATACCTGTATTATATACTGTCCCACTGTTGGGCACGGGCCTCTTCTACTACTGAGAGGGAATAGGCCTTAGTCCATCACGCTGGCCTAGTGCCGATTCGTATAATTCACACACCCTCGAAAATTCCTATAGAGAATTTCTCAGATATGCAGGTTACACGATGTTTTCTTTCACCGTTAAAGCAAGCGATAATTCACAAAGAATACACATAATTTGTAGAAAAGTCAGAGGTGTGTGCTCTTGGGATTTGAACCTGCGGACATTCGTCTCGGTAGTCCGTTCCACACTTAACTAGGCTATCGCCGCTTTTTATTGATACCTTCCTAACCGAATTTCGGGCACGGTGACGAATCTCAACAGAGATCAGCCAGGTACGCAGGATATATTATAGTGCACGAGTATGCGCAATACACAAGTATCTTCTGTTCCTTCACTTTCATAGTCCGGTGAGACGGCAATCCGACATGACCGGAGAGATCAGGCGTAGGACCAACAGCTTTACGTGCTTTCCGAGGCAGGAAGATATCACACCGCCAACTTCCTGACTCCGAGCTGCGACTTAGTAATTTTTAAAATGGAAAGACCCAGAATAAATTACATATCCAATCAATAAAACGACTAAACTGAGGCACGGAGGTATCACACCGCCAACTTCCTGACTCCGAGCCGTGACTTTTAAGATGGAAAAACCCAGAAATAATGACAAATCCAATCGATAAGTCGATGAACTTATCTATAGAGTATCTTTAAATAATTTAGGCCAGCAGACAATGGTATTAAAATAATAGTTAAATTTACGATTGATCGTAAAAGAATCGTTATTCGCTGTAACAGGCTATCAAAATTTGTAAAGATATTGTTTCCATTAATATAAAGGTTGGAAGATGTTAAAAGGTCTATATAAAGAGAAACTACAGGAGTAGATACTACTAGTAGCGACTTCCATAATTATTTTTCATATAGTGATATCTTAGGTTTCATATGTTCACAAACATTTTAATTTTCACACAATAATTTGAATTTAAAAGGTAGGAGGTACCTTTAGGAAGGAAGGGGGGCGAGTCTACTATTTAATAAGTGACTCGCCTTTCTTCGATAGTGTGACAGTGGAGATATAGATACGTAGGAGTTCAAGAAAATTATTACAATCACCATACAATTGGTGTAAAGCCCGCCATGGTGGCCGACGCGTATCGTGTCCTTGGGCTGACGAGAGAAGATTGCCTCTCGCCGATCAACTATGCCCGCTTGTTTGAAGAATATACACACAAACACACACACATTTTATCCCCGAAGGGGTATGCAGAGGCGCAACCATGGCACCCACTTTTCGCCAAGTGTGTTCCGTCCCATGATGTAATAGGGGGCGAGCCTATCGCCATATCGGGCACAAATTCCAGACTCCGGGCTGATACTGAGCAGAAAAACCCAAATATCACTTTGCCCGACCCGGGATTCGAACCCAGGACCTCAGAGCGCTGCCGTACCGCGCATGCAGTACAACTACGCCACCGAGGCAGTCAGAAGATTATAGCCTGTGTATATTCTTAAAACAAGCCAGCATGGCAATCATCTCTCGTCAGTCGATACTTTATTTAGACCCTTTTCCACCAGGTGCAGTGGGGTCCCTTTGCCATGTCCGTATGAAAAAGGTTAGTTGGTATAATGGCTGTGCCTTTCAGCTGTGAGCCATGAGCTCTAGGATTCTATTCCCAGATCAGGCCTTATTTTTGGAATATTCGAACACAATTTCTCCAAGATAGATTTTTTCAGAATAAATTGATATTAAGCAAGCGACTAGTCGTAAAATTAAACCAAAATATTCTATAACATGTAAAAAGTGTGTTACGCCGATCTCAATTTAGAATGATAGAATAAATAGATCATTCAGAGATTGACATGAAGACATTGTATTTTACTTAACCGAGAATGACTCAAAAGACAGCTATCCAGCGCCGTAAATAAAAAACATTCGTAAACAAGAGGAATAACAACGTTTTCACGTACCGAGTCCCTACGCGCATCAATCAAACGTTTACGCGTCGTTTCTGATTACGTATAATAGATTATGTGCCTTATCCATTTGACAGAAGGTCGTTTTTCACTGTCAAGTCAACAGCTTTGTTTCGGAAATCGAAACCGCGACGTTTGTGAAATAAAGACGCGTAGGAATTAGAGTTTGTTGGATTTTCGGCTACTTTTTAGGCCTAATGGTTCATTTAGACTATTGGTTAATAAATATAACTGAATTATTAGTACCAAATACATCTAAAGCTATTTAGGTACACATGTTTGTGACTATTATATATTCGGCAAATATCTAAATGATAAAACATTTTTAACTAAATATTTTTTTTAGATTCATTTAATTAACGTAACTATTTCTTATGTTTATGCGTATATAATTAATGAAATAAAACTATCCGCCCGTGACCACGAATGCTGCAAAGTCTTCGAAATGTCGGAAGAACATCTATAATATAAAAATGAATCGCTGAATGTCTTGCTAAGCGCACATCTCGAGAGCAGCTGAACCGATTTCGCTAATTCTTTTTTTATAATATTCCTTGAAGTACGAGGATGGATTCTTACGGAGAGAAGAATTAAAAAAAAATGCCTGAAAAAGTCTAAAAACAACACATTTCTATATTCCCATACAAAAGATTCGTAACAATACTTAAAAGTCAGTTTGAACTTTAATACCGTACCATAAAGTTTAAGTGTTAGTGGAGGGGTTCCGGGAAGGCAAAACAATTGAGTGACGTTAGTATCGTATAAATGTTAATGTCAATATATCGACTGTTAGGTAGTACGAAGTTCGCCGGGTCAGCTAGTTTTAATATAAAAACCGCGATGAAATCCGTAAAATAGTTTTATTTCAACATGTAAGGTTCTGTTCGCCGCTCCGCTTGCACGAAAAACTTCTAGCATATAATCCCACTGTGTACTCTTTGCGGATAAAATGTAGCGTTTATTATGTAAAGACATGATCTATGTTTGTGCCAAACGCTAGTTTATTCTGCGTTTACTTAAAATACTTTAAACTATATAGTTAGTTATAGACCAGTCATCAGGGCCCAATTTTTGCTCCAAAATTTAGTATCAATTGTTAATAAATCGCTGTCTTATTTAAAATGTCAGTGTGACAAGACGTCACAGCGTCCTTAGATACTACAAAAATAATTGATTTATAGAAAATATGCTAATGTTCGCATTAAAAACGTCCAAATCATGATATGGAAAAACATGAAGTAACATTTATGTTTCGCTATTTCACGGTAGACTGAGTAACCATCGCATGAGCGCAAAATTTTTACTTATTTTTTAATTGCCTTAGAATGACGAGACGAGCATGCCGCTTGTAATAGTAATCAATACAACGACCCATTAACAGCAGCATCATACAGAACGATGAACTACAAAGTACTACGTGATACTGTGAGGTATAACATATTAACAATGCCCTGTTATTATGCTATAACAGCACCAGTGTGTGGTCACTGTTATGTTTCGGTTTGAAGGACATTGTAGCCAGTGCAATTACTGGACATAAGACTTAACATCTTGTCTCAGTATGGCGAGCGCAGTGGAATACCAAACAATACTTTGTAATTCAAGGTGTTGGATGGTGTTTCTACTGTTTATGGCCGGTCGTATCGCTTACCATCAGGCGAACAGCAAGCTCGTCTCGTCATTCAAAGCAATAAAAAAATACAACGTCTGCACGGAGCACAACAGTGCAGTGCATGGCCACTGTTTGTCGGCAGAAATAAACATTGCGGTGGAACCTATCTAGCCGGACTCTCACATATAAGATCTTACCAGTAAACATTTCTCTCCAACAAACCTTGCCTGTTATTCCAAAGTTTTTACCAACTTTCGGTGTAAACACATAGATGCAAACTAAAATGTCCACGTGCTGAAATTAGGCGGGTGATGGTTGCCGCAGTGCAAATTAGTACAAACCGCACGGACGGTAGCATGGATATCTAGCTAAGAATTTTGAAGTGGGTATGGTAAAATCAGCGCTAAGCATTTACAGTCTTATTTATATACTTGTTTTAGAGTTAAGAGGTGGTTAAGAATTGATTAAATAGCTGTCAAAAATATCACCGGTTTCCTAGTTTAAACCTTATTAAGATGGCGGGTTTTGGCTGATCTTGTGAATTTGTGTTTTAACTAAGCATAGCTTTGCGAAATCTTTATAAATAAGACTGTTACTGTTTAGCATATGCTTATCTAAATCATGTTGGCCATGTCGTATTGGAACATATACCAGCCGCACTGGGCGATATAAAAAGATATCAGAATACCTATATTGCTAGCCAAAAAAATGCCTTCTATATTTGTTGTAAATTATGTTGTTTACCACCCAACTAGTTGCATTGTTTTTCTTTCTTTATTTTTTGGTATTAAATCGAAATATACATATAGATTCTTTAATCTGAAGTATAGAGTTTATTTATGAAGTTAAAATTTAAAATTAAGTCACCGAAATATTTTGGTACAAAGCTCATAGCAAAATTGGGTTTATTAGGTAAATAGGAATTTCCGATTATCAGTTAAATATTTTTTCCAACCCCCTACTTCAAAATTCCCTCACAATTTAATATTTTAAAATTACTATTTGAAATTGTCGTCTATATTCATGCTAGTCTTCCCAACCAAGATTGTCGACTGCCATAGCACTGGAATATAAAACTTAATCTTATCGCAATAAGGTCGAATACCCTTTTATTTAAATTTCAAACAATAAATATACAACAGAATTAAGGTATGACTGGGACCTAGCTGTGCTTATAATTGCCTTGTAAATTGTATGATCGTCCAGTATACGTAGAGCTATTATTAGGTCTCTGTTTCTCGTTTCCCTAGGCACCTGTCTCCTTTGTAACCAATGTATGGCTTTGATATTTTACCCAGAGGAATTAGGCATATGAGGTCATCTAGGAAATCAGAGTAATGAGAATCCTGCAGTTTGTACTACGAATTTTAGTGCTTGTAATTTGGACTGCTCTGGTTTACCTTTAGCTCAATACTGGTGATATTTTTAAATGGATGCTCTCAAATTAAATAAAGCTCCGATAGCCTAGTTGGGAACGTACTGCTGAGACGAAAGTCCGCTGGTTCAATACAAAGCACACACTTCTGACTTTTCTAAAATTATGTGTGTATTCTTTGAGAATTACTGCTTGCTTTAACGGTAAAAAAACCTGAGAAGTTCTCTATAGGAATTTTGAGGGTGTTTGAAGTCTACCGATCAGTACTAGGCCAGCGTGGTGGACTATTGTTTAATCCTTCTCAGTACTAGAGGAGGCCCGTGCCCAACAGTGGGACAGTATACAATACAGGGCTGATATTACTACCACCAGAATTTGGATGCCTTCTGATGCAGTCATTGCTAACTTATTAAAGTGGTGTTAGGTATAAACATTAGTTTTACTGGTGGTAGGTCTCTCATATGTGAGAGTCCGCTTGGTTTAGTATCACCGCAATGTCTATTTCGTCCGCCAAGCAGTGTGTAGTCAATTTATGTTCTGGTTTAAAGGGCATTGTAGCCAGTGTAACTACTGGACATAATAAGACTTAACATCTCATGTCGGGATGGCGAGCGCAGTGGAATACCAAACAATACTTTGTAATTCAAGGTGTTGGATGGTGTTTCTGTTTATGGGTGGCCGTATCGCTTACCATCAGGCGAACGGGAAGCTCGCCTCGTCATTCAAAGCAATAAAAAAAATAGTTTCTATTTTGCCTCGTTCAGTTCGATGATTCTAAATACATGTGGATACATTTATTTTGATATCGCTTTGCAATCATCGGATTTCTATATTCACAGCTATGCTTTAGAATGCAGTCGCTATGGAAGGTTGAATGATTGGCTAGTACGCATCAATGTGCTTCGTTTAAAATTTATAAAATGCAATTTTTTTTTACAGGCATTGTAAAATGACACACTGCCCCTAATGGTAAATGGATGATGTGGATTGACGACAGATGATTAATCCCATGGCAGTCGACACAATTATGCCGGCCTGTTGGAACCGGATGTACACAGGCTGATCCCGGAACGCGATACACTTACGTGAGCAATAATGGCGGGTATTATCACCTTGTGTACGGTGGCCGCTATCCGGGCGGATTTAAATATATCCTAGCACAAAAAATCTGGGACGAATTCCAAACCCCAGACTGATACTGAGTAGAAAAACCCAATATCACTGCCCCACCCGCCGATCGAACCCGAGACCTCAGCACTGTACACGCTTCTTATCAAGTTATAAAGTGAATATGGTCAAAAGACAAAAGCAAAATAGAATATATTCCACAGGTAACTGTACTTGGAATATTTGATTTGAGGCTGGACATAAATCTTGATTGTTGCACTAGAAATTCAAGAAGAGATTACTTTTACACCGTAGCGTAATTTTATTTGACTAGTATTTTAAATGCGACTTTGGATATTTGGACGTTTGTTAGAAGTAAACGCAGAAACAACTGAATGGATTTAGATGAAATTTAATACACGGATAGACAATGTTCTAGATCACATATGCTTATTGAACTTTGTAATTTGCTCGTGGTTGAAATAATGCTATTTTTGTTATCATTAAATTGACGCTGGCGTCAAAAAATTTAACGGATTTTTGTTGATGGAAAATATTTTACTTGGGCAAAGTCGCAAGCAACACCTAGTACTCTATATGGCGACCTATTCCATCCTTTACTGTCTATAACAAAATCCTGCTTTTCAAACTTCACCGACATTTTTTTCTAGTTCCATTTTTAACGTAATTGCGAAGTCATTTCTACGTGAAATTGCAACTTTTTCAACACCTTAAAAGCCTGTCGTCCGTCCATTCTCTGCGATGTTCTGATAAGGGCTTTTTTGTTGCCCTACTACCTAGGCTAATCGCTTTGCGCCATTTTACACATAGCAATTGCGGTGTCGCCGACGCACCATACACACGCTACGACCACTGCACTGCGTTTGCCATTTGTGGTGTTCATTTTTTAAGAATTGTTAGTAAAAAAAAATTTTATAGCAATGTAAAATTATGTTTTTTAATGTAAACAATTAGTTAATTAGACAGTAAAATTTCATGTTAAATTAGCAAAAATAAATTAATTAGTGATGGCAACACAGGTAAGAGTGGCGTACGTGACCTGTTTTGCGTGCACCGGCTCCGAACGATGGTTTGATTTTCTATCATCTACATGCGGAAAATAATAATTCTCAGATATAAATCACGCATGATTTTTCTAAATCTAATAATCATGAGTGTATTCTTTGTGAATTATCGCTTGTTTTAACGGTGAACGAAAACATTGGAAGGAAATCTGCATACCTGAGAAATTCTCTATTAGAAATTTTTGAGGGTGTGTGAAGTCTACCAACCCGCACTAGGCTAGCGTAGTGGACTAAGGCCTAATCTCTCTCAGTAGTAGAGGAGGCCCATACCCAATAGTGGGACAGTATATAATACAGGGCTGATATTATTTTTATTATTTTGGCACAATCTAATCGATGGTGAAGACGATTAGTTTCATTTATTAGCCCAGCGTCAAAATGACCCTCTATAGTACTTCTAATTCTAAGTTACACTTTGGTGTAACACAAGACTTTGTTTTGCTATTCACATTGTGTTTGCGTTACATCTGTTATTGTGTTGGTAGCTTTGAAATACACTACTACCCTCATAATGGCTATTGAGTACAGTATTCGACAACAAATATACATAAAGTTAACAGCAAGTAAGGAAGACGGGGCTGCCGAGAACTTACTGTTAAAGCAAGCGATAATTTACAAAAAATACACACATGACTAGAAAAATCAGAGGTGCGTGCCCTTGGATTTGAACCTGCAGACATTCGTCTTGGAAGTCCGTCCCACTCCCAACTAGGTTATCACCGTTTATTGCCCAGAAATATATTTAAACTCTGTCTGACTGCCTCTGTGGCGTAGTTGTACTGCGATACCGCAGTGCTTTGAGGTCCTGGGTTCGAATCTCGGGTCGGGCAAAGTGATATTTGGATTATTCTGCTCAGTATCAGCCCGGAGAGAATTTGAGACCGATATAGCGATAGGTTCGACCCGTATCACATCATGGGACAGAACACACTTGGCGCAAAGTGGATGTCCTGGTTGCGCCTCTGCATACCTCTCCGGGGATAAATGCATGATGTGTGACGCAAATGGCGAGCCAAGCACTTTCATTATTTGAATATATGTGACTGAGGATTCTTGAAAGTATTTTTATCCTCAAAGAGACTTATTATGGCGTGCAGGTGTACTTGTCGATTTATTAGATTTTTTTATACGTTCATGCAAAGTAACCTCACGATAGTCAGTGGAGTGGAGTCTAATAGAATGTCGATTGACGAGAGATGATTACGTTAGAGTTTCTAGCCCGTTCTTCTCTGGTGAAAACTGCTTTGCGAACTGGTGGTAGTTGATATTGGCGGCATCTAAATAGTGTATAACATTTTACAGGTTCAAATAAATTATTTGCTTTATTGCTTGAAATGACGAGACGAGCTTGCCGTTTGCCTTATGGTAAGCAATAAGGCCGCCCATAGACAGTAGAAACACCATCCAACAACTTGAATTACAAAGTATTGTTTGGTATTTCACTGCGCTCGCCATCCTGAGACGTGCGATGTTAAGTCTTATTATGTCCAGTAGTTACACTGGCTACAATATTCTTCAAACCGGAACACAACAATGACTACAAACTGTATTTGATTTCATTTCGATTAACTGTCCTAGTGCATTAGTTCCTTCGGATTTAATCCAAATTTATATAGACGATGCTCAGATCAGGTAAAATATAATTAACACAAAATCTTTAAATTCACAACCATTATATTAAACAGAAAATTAAATACATATAAAAATTAAATACGTACAAACAACCCAGACAGACATAAAGCCACTCAGAAAAGGTCCGCAATTTAACGAATATGACACTTATTTTCACATAAAGTGCACGCCATAACAGTAGGACCCTCGTTGTCCCTTTAGATGACCTCTGAAGCACTTTTGACCAACAAAATTTCCACCACTTTAACTTTGCCGTTGTTGGAGTAGAAACTATCCTTTGTTTACTACGAACATTTGTTTTGTGGTCGCATGTGTATGTTTGCATTTTTTAACAACTTAGACATCTATATATTATTAAAAAAAAATGTTATACGCAAATTGCACGCATGAAGGAGTGTTATATTTGCCATGATTAAAGACAATAGAGGAGTACAGAAAAATAAAATTTATGTAAATTTATGCAGTTTTACCGGAATAAATATTTTCGCGGGATAAATATTAGCTTCTAGCACTGAGAGGTAATAATATAGCTTCCTAATGATAAAGAAAAATTGAAATCGGTTCTGTAGTTCGTTTTATCACTTTTCAACTTTATATATTAGTATAGATATTATCAAATATATTAAATTGGAAGACCGAATTTCGACCACTGGTTACAATTAAATTGATATATCAAACCGAAGAAATAAGAAGAAGAAAGAATTTCCACCACTGATAAGAATGACATTATAAACTCTTAATTTCCACTGAGTTGTCATTTATTTTTCATCAGATGTATTGAATACGCTCTATTATGCTGTATCTTGGGTTCGATCGCCATGTCGAGTAAATTGATATTCGAGTTTTGTTCAGTATCAGTCCGCAGTCTTTCTTTGTGCCCGGTAGTGGCAATAGGTTTGCCCCCTATTTTGGAACCTAATATAACTAGCCAAATGAGGCTTTGAACACCTCTGGCTACGCCTAAACGAGAAAAATGCGTGCTGTTTATGTCATGTTTTACTAGATTCAACGAGCGATGTCGCACACCAAAGCTGTATACGCATTTCCAAGAATATTCAGTATTTTTTATAAAAGCAAATGGCATCATAATAATAATTTCGAACAAAACTAGAAATTCAAGGCAATATAGAATAATTAATATTATATTTCACATCTAACTTTTAGTGGGGTAAGGTTATATTGAGAGAAGTAGCGGAAAGCGGGCTCAGAATAACTTTAAAATTTTATTATACTACACCAGCATTTGCTTGCTATAGCGCGTGCGTCAGTGTCTTTGCGGATTAAGTATTGGCTGTTTTCTAGGATAAAATTATCCTACGTGTTAATCCTTGATGGTGACTTGGCTTCTTTGGTGGCGTAGTTGTACTGCATGCGGGTATGACAGCGCTCTGAGGTCCTTGGTTCGAATCCCGGGTCGAGCAAAGTGATATTTGGGTGTTTCTTCTCAGTATCCCGGAGTCTGGAATTTGTGCTTTATATGGCAATAAATTCGCCCCCTATCGCATCATGGGACGGAACATACTTGGCGAAAAGTGGGTGCTTTAGTTGCGCCTCTGCATACCCCTTCGAGGATAATTGCGTGATGTTGTGTGTGTGTCCGTGTTCAATCCAGGACATGGTCTATCACTAAGCCAAATTTCATCAAAATTCATTCAATTTTACTTTTGACGTTCGGTTATTTTAATCATAATGGTAGTTCTAATTAACTACTATGTCCACATCCTAAAAAATATTTCAACACGCTGCACATATTAAAAACATGCGTAGTTCAACACGTAACAAGCGAAATTTTTCATTCAACCAACAGCGTAAGAATTCGCGCGAAACTTGATAATTCACAAACTTTTCACCATAAAACGCAACCACAAAGTCAATTGAAAAGCCTATCGGAGTTTGTGAAAAACCACCATTTTCTTACGGGACCAAAGCGGAGCACATTACAATATATTTTTATGTGCATCGTAAAAGTGCGATGAGTTTTCACCTTGTACGTTGGGTTGTGTATATGGCATAAGCGGAAGCGATTAGCGGGTACATCTACAACCTAATACGAACAATTGACTGCCTCGGTGGCATAGTTGTAATGCGTACGTGTTTTCGCAACACTCTAGTCCCGGACCCAAGTCCCTGTTCGACCAAAATTATAAAAGGCTTTTCTACCTTGTTATTCCATAGTCTTTCTGCTCTATTATTCCCATCACCTCATGATATGGAACAGACAGTCAAAAATTAGGTGTTCTGGTTGTATCTCAGCTTATAGTGACGATATGTGTGGAGGGGTTGAATAACAAAGCTTTGTGTGGTATTGCACCCCTCCAGCGAGATATTTTATTTATTATTCCAATTGGATGACATGACTGCATTCCACTCGCTTAATTGTACGATACGACCGCCCATAAACAGTAGCAACATCATAAAGAACTTTGATTTACATCTACGTGGCACTCCATCCTTATCCTCAGATATATTGTTTCACAATCCAGTAATAATGATGCAATGTCAAACTGGAAACACACAGAACAATTACAATAAAACATAGCCAGTTGAATATAGAATAAAAACCAGCAAATGAACTTGAAGACTACGTACGGTAACAAATATTAATAGATACAAAAATTTACTGATTACAATTATACAAAAAATATTTATAGAATCTAATCACATTACATACAATTTATGGAATAATACATTATATAAAGTGATGATTGAAGCGGAGATAGTCTTCTTGGGTGTGAAACGGACTGCTGAGAGGAATGTCTGCAGGTTCAAATCCCAAGGACACACACCTCTTACTTTTTTAAAATGATGTGTGTATTTTTTGTGAATTATCGCTCGCTTTAACGGTGAAGGAAAACATCGTGGGGAAACCTGCATATTTGAGAAGTAATATATATAAGAATTTTTAGAATGTGTGAAGTCTACTAATTCGCACTACAGCGTGGTGGACTAAGGCGTAATCCCTCTCAGTAATAGAGGAGGCGCGTGTCCAGCAGTAGGACAGTATATAATACAAGGCTGGTATTGTATATGATCTACTACACAAAATATAATTTCGAAATTCGCTATCGCGTCCTCACAATGTACTCTCTCCGCGCCATTTGCATTAAAATTTAATAAAACCGACTGTATTTAATACGTATTTATCTGTATATCATCATAAAAGTTTATGCCCACGAGGACTTGCGATGTTTTCAAAACTTGAAATTGGCCCTTGCAGATGTTGTGTTATGGTTCAACTCTAGAAAATTTGTTTTTAATAAGCAAGTTCTGTTTTACCGTTTAATAAAGTGTTGTTTTGGAGGTATTTACGACATAATCGTAGTCAGTTGCAATACTGTGTATTATCAGTCTTACTTATAAACTTGTTTTAGCGTTAAGAGGTGGTTAAGAATTGCTCAAATAGCTGTCAAAAACATCGCCGGTTTTCTTGTTTAAACCTTATGAAGAGGCAAGATGGCGGGTTTTGACTTACAGCTGATCGAGTAACTTTGTGTTTCAACTAAGCATAGCTTTGCAAATTTTTTATAAGTAAGACTGATTTGTTGCCGTAGATATCATTGCCTGGTGATATTCATGAATATTAATTAAATTGAAATAAAAAAAAATCTTTCTTTTCCTTATCCAGGCACGCCAGTGACACGGAATTCCCGTGACTTAAAACAAAAAAATACGTAGAGTTTTGGATAAGGTTTTGATACTTGAAAAAAGGTAAATCAGGTAAATCCGCATGCAAAACATATTTACAAGTAGGAGGTAAGGTTATTCATAAACCAAAACCCTTTACATTTAGCACAGTAGGGTAGCCTTGTTACGAGCCTTGAAACGGTAACTGATTAACAGTGTATGAATATTAAATAGCATCTTAAAGGAACCTCAAAGAGGTCACGTAGTTAGCGACCAGTAAATTAATTTACAAACCCTAAAAGATTGATAGACGACGTGAAACTAAATTTAATTAAAGCAAGAGTACAATATTTTTTAATCAGTAAAGTCTCAAGGGCAATTTTCTTGCCGCGAAATTGGTATTCTTGAAAGTAGTGCGTATTACAATTTACGATAAATTAAACACATATTCATGCCCTATTCCGTCTACGGCGGTGAATCCGTCTTATGAAATTATGGGACATATTGACTGCTTTGATAGCCGTTGATGTAAATATGAGCATTTACTTTAGTGACGTTTGTGTTGTGGCAATTCTTATGCCTTTTACGTTAGTGACGTTTGTGTTGTGGTAACTCTTATGTCTTTTACTTGAGCGACGTAAACGGCGTCTTATGGCGTTTACTTTTACAGCAAGACTAACTGTAAGTCAATAATTTAAAATCTTATTTTGGCCGGTAATATACAAAATATGCCCAACAACAAATAATAAAAGAATAATTGGTATTTACCATAGACAAGGAGCAAGTGGGTTAAATAATGTTTTTTAATTTCCATTGAATGATGAGACGAGCACGCTTGCTCAATAACGACCGTCCGTAAACAGTAGCAATTCCATACAGAATTTTGAATTCAAACTGCGTTGCACTTCGCTGCCTTTGTCACCCTGAGACAGCAGTAGGATAATACGATAATAGTAGTCTTGTATGTCTATATAGTCCACTGCTGAGCACGGGCCTCTACTACTGAGAGGGATTAGGCCTTAATCTACCACGCTGGCCTAGTGCGGATTAGTAGACTTCATATACCTTCGAAATTCTTTTTGAATTTTTAAATCTGTAGGTTTCTTAAAGATGTTTTCCATCCCCGTTAAATCAAACGTTAATTGATAATATACACATAACTTCGAGAAGTCAGAACTGTGGGTTTTGTTTTGAACCTGCGAACATCCATCTCGACCTACCGTTCAATTCACTTCACTTAGGACATTGATTCCCAAAGTGATACAGGTGGACCCCCAGAGATCCACGGGAGACTTGACGAGGGTTGTCATTGGCGTGATAAAAAAATGGGGGACCACAATTCGTAACCGGGGATCCACGAAACTTTATCTGGTTTGATAGTCATCATCAGCCCTGTATTCTATACTATCCCACTGCTGTGCACGGGCCTCCTCTACTACTGAGAGGGATTAGGCCTTAGTCCACCACGCTGGCCTAGTGCAGATTGGTAGACTTCACACACCCTCAAAATTCCTATAGAGAACTTCTCAGGTATGCAGGTTTTCTCACGATGTTTTCCTTCACCGTTAAAGCAAGCGATAATTCACAAAGAATACACACATACATTTTTTTTTAGAAAATTCAGAGGTGTATGTCCTTAGGTTTTGAACTTGCGGTTTGATAGTAAAGTACTAAAATTTTAGCTTGACTTTACCTATCAACGTAGGCAGATAATATTGATAGGGGTCGTAAGAGGCACGGTGACCCCAACATAACTCTGCAGACGCCCTGCGATGGCTGTGCGGTAGTTTTAATGCACTTTCTCTGCCAAACTTAAAAGGAGGCCCAAATGTTGAAAGGGATCTATGAGAAAAAAGTTAGGGAGCCTCTGACTTAGGACAATATACAAGCCTGGTATTATTAAGTTTATTGAGGTAAGATTAATTGAAGATGTTAATGTTGTTCAAGCAACTTGTTATGAATAATTTAAATCATGTTGTTTTACTCAAACAGACCTCTAAATATTCAAATTGAGTGTACTTACCAATAAAGTTCATGGAAACCGAGACCAATATTAAGTTAGATCAAGTTGCTATCTTCATGTTTGTTTGTGCATATTAAATACTTCAGTTTCGTCTGCTTTGTTTCTCTTATCGTTTGTACCTTTTTAAATACATCACTAGTTTTTAATTAAATAATAATAATTATTATATTCTTTTTAGTATATATTATTTATACACCGATTTTTCGTTTTAATAAACTGAATTAAATATCGAAATAAAACTAATTTTCAAAAATATCTGAAATACAGTTCTATTGTTGTATGAGTATAAATTTCTAATAGGGCTTCAGACTTATTAAGCTTTGAAATATAAATACAAAACATACGATGTTATAATTTGTAGTTCAAACCTGTAATAAACAAATAAATAGTGAACATTTTTCATAATAAAAAATAGTCAAATTTCATCCAAAACAATTCAGCAATGTCAGAGATAAAAATCCAAACATTTCAAAACTCCGCATTTATAATATCAAGTTATAGGTGTTTGGGTAATCCACAGTTTTAGGTTAACAGCTTCACAATTTAATAAAAAGCAGGGAAAGCAAGTTTTTATACAATATAGCGGTCTCTAGAGACGCTAATCAGGGTAATTGGGTAGGGAGCGTCCCCCGAGCAGACCGCAAACAACCAACTAAATTATGATGGATTTGCTTTGTAGGAGTTATTTTTTATATATAAAAATGCTTGGTGACGCTGCAACAAAGATAACAGCTTTCCTACTAGAAATTAATAAAAAGGACTGGAAAGTATAATGGATAAGAGGTTATGTTTCTAGTTATTTTGGGGCTGAACAAATATGTATATAAGTAACTTATAATAAAATTTACTTTGTTAGGTGAAATCGCTGTAAGGAACCAGGCAGGCTCATGGGAGGTGCGAGACAAAATTGCTACAACATGCAATAATAATATAAGAATAATATCCGCCCTGTATTATATACTGTCCCGCTGTTGGGCACGGGACTCTTCTACTACTGAGAGAGATTATACCTTAGTCTACCACGCTGGCCTAGTGCGATTTGGAAGTCTTCACAAATACTTAAAATTCTTGTAGGGAACTACTTAGATATGCATGTGTCCTCACGATGTTTTCCTTCGCCGTTAAAGCAAGTGATAATTCACAAACGATACACACATAACTTTAGAAAAGTCAGAGGTGTGTGCCTTTGGGATTTGAACATAGGAACATACGTCTCGACAGTCCGTTCCACACCCAACTAGGCAAGCATGATACTATTGAATAGTCATAACTTTACGTAATCATCATCATCATCATCAGCCTATATCTTTGTCCACAGCTGGACATAGGCCTCCTCCAAGTCTCTTTACTCAATAAGTCTATGTAATTTTTTTAAAAGTCAGAGGTGTTTCAACATTATTCTTCTTGGTAGACCCTTCGACTCCCAACTAGGCTATCGGATAGCAACGACAAATATTGCCCTACAATAACTATGAAATTTACAATAGTATCTATTTGGCAACAGTACCTCATTATGGTTTTTGAAATCAAAACAATTCACTAATATTCATTACCGGTGAGTCAAATTCTCTACCTCACGGTTGAGGACACGCCACACTAGACTACTAAGCCGAAGATTTATCATTTATTCGAAGGTACGCGCAGTATTTGGCACAAGCCGTCAATTTTGCGAAACACGTTGTACATAAAGGGCGAATTCCTTTGGCTTATCTGCGGTAAAGCTATGGAATGCTTATTGCGAGGCATTTATACTGGAATCAAATTTGTTAGTGATAAAGGTGATTAATTGTTGTATTCCAGCTTTTTTCTTTGTTCACGGGTAGGCAGAGGTATTATTACACTGATATTATGCCAGCTATTTTAGGTATCATGTAGGAAATGATTGAAGTATGTACGAGATTGTAAGCGGCGATAGCCTAGTTGGGTGTGGAACGGACTGCCGAGACGAATGTCCGCAGGTTCAAATTCCAAGGGCACACACCTCTGACTTTTCTAAAAAATCATGTGTGTATTCTTTGTGAATTTATTGTTCTCTTTTAACGGTGAAGGAAAACATTGTGAGGAAACCTGCACACCTGAGAAGTTCTCTATAGGAATTTCGAAGGTGTGTGAAGTCTACCAACCCGCACTAGGCCAGCGTGGTGGACTAAGGCCTAATCCCTCTCAGTAGTAGAGGAGGCCCGTGCTCAGCAGTGGGCAAGTATACAATACAGGGCTAATATTATTATGTATGAGATTAGAATTATTAGAAATTGCGATAGCCTAGTTGGGAGTAGAACGGACTGCCGAGACGAATGTCCGCAGCTTCAAAACTTAAGGGATGTTTGACTTTTCTAAAGTTATGTGTGTATTCTTTGTGAATTATTACTTGCCGTAGCGGTGAACGAAAACATCGTGAGGAAACCTTCATACCTAAGAAGTTCTCTATAAGAATTTTGAGGGTATGAGAAGTCTGTCAATCCCCACTACGCCGGAGTGGTGGACTAAGGCCTAAACCCTCTCAGTAGTAGAGGAGGCCCGTGCCCAGCAGTGGGATAGTATACAATACAGGGCTGATATTATTATTATATTATGTATGAGATGTATATGATTTACGTGCCGTTTTTGGAAACTCAAATATAAAAATAAAAAAATAAATAAAGAAGGAGCGGAATGCAAAGTATATACGTAGGAATGAGGGGCAAATAAAAGAAGTGGAATCCACTGAAAGTCTTTACTTTTGATCCAATTAATTTTTAATTACACGGTTGCGCGCACGCCCGAGCGTCTGCCGTATCCACCATTTCTCGCGAGAGAAAGAGAAAGCACTTTTACCTTTCTCTCATGCTCCGGAAATCAGGTATGCGTACAAAAACATTTTATTATAATTCTGTTAAAATACGATCGGATATTCCCCACATATATGTAATATGTACCTTGCATTCAGCCCTTTCTTTATCCAGAGGTAGACAGAGATAAGCAAAGTGTGGAGCTTTAGTTGCGCCTCTGCTCAAATAACGCATGAATGGGCAACCAATTGGTTCAAACCTTTCAGTTAAATTCTAACGAAACAAGTGGCCCGTGCAATGGGTTAAACAAATTTGTCCAAGTTACAACAAAGTTAGTATCAGCACGTCTTCGCAGACCAATTCCGTATGATATTCATAATACCGCGCACAAACCGTATAGATTTGTGGCGGTACAATAAATGCATACATCGCCATCTCGTCAACATCGCTGGAACTGCAAGATGATCGATGCGTTGACACAAACGTAGTGATAACACACAGCAATCACGTTAGATGGCGACAAACGATCCTGGATTACGCTTGCACAATTTTAGCGACGCGTTGCATATATAGCACCACCGAATAGGAACCGTCGGAGGGGCCGCGGCCGGTCAGGCGCAACATTAGTCTGTCTAGGAATCTTCCCCTTCCATAGAGGAACGCTACCATCTGTTCTTCTATAGCGGTGTCAACCTTTACGCCGCTAAAGATTAAAATGAGAAATATACACCGATATATACATATTCGTATATACTACGTATTAGATTTAGCGTGCCGAACATTCACTGTGTTCAACTGAATTGAACTGCAATCCATTCAAACTGATATTAGTATACTCAATATTGACAGCTTGTGGTTTTGTGTACGAAGTGGCGCTCATGATATAAAAACTCGAGTCTAAGTGTAAACCTAGATTTGAAGAAAATATATTAGTCAAATAAGTAAAATTATTTGTTGTTCAAGTGAATAAATAAGTTATAACAGTGACGTTTTGGTTACCATTTTAGTTCACATTTTGAACAAATAGTTTATATGGACGTTCGTGTCTATAGAATATACGTCAATATAAATATAGTATATATTTTTAGGTCGGTGCTACAATCAAAAATAATTAAACGTCCGCTGCAATGGCATGTGCTCTCATTTATAATGTATTACCTCTTCTACATACTCCATTTCATTGGTAATTAAAAACGGATGGTGTATAAGGCTCAACCTATAGATTTTTACTGGGCCCTATTTCAGACAGCTGATATTGAGCAGTAGAGACCAATATTTATTTATTTATTTATTTATTTAAGGACCTCCAACAAAGGATACACGGCATATAATAAATACAATGTCGTACTATTGGTACAATTAACAATGTGACGTGCCTCTACAATTATAGAAGACCACAGCATGCAAATTTATATATTAGTACACGGTAAAAACAATAATATTTGTTACTTGTAATGTTTTAAAAGCATCTAGCACAATAGTTTTACCTATTTTATATGCTTTTAAAAATATAAATGGAATACGTAAAAGAAAATAATAACCTCGTGAAACTCTCAAGGATTTAGATACAGAATTAAAGTACAATTTCGCAACCGATGAAACTATAATTTGAATAATATAGTTTATATGTTGTTATACATTAATTTTGGAAGGTGTTTATGGAGTCAATTGCAAACTTCGAAAATTTGATTAAGATAGTTTGGGTAATTGTTTTGACTTAATATTTGTTATAAGATTGGTACCACGTGCTCTAAATAATAAAGATTGCGAAATATCGTATTATAATACATTATGGGTTGAGTAAACCTGGCCAAAGTGGGTGCATCGACTGCCCTACTGCCTATTTCTTAGGGGATAAAATCTTGATTATTTTTGACATAATATGGGTGTTATAAAGACTTATTTTGGTAGTCCATAATTTAGTGAAAAACATACTTATCTTCTTGAAAATAATGCTACAATAGTGTCTCGAACCATAGGTGTAAAATAAATCGTGTAAGTTATGAACAAAATAAATATTAATAAAAATATATATTTTAATTTTACGTGCCCAATACCATTACTACTACACTAACAAAATTTCAAATACATCATAATAAGTAAAATGCATTCACGCACACGCCATGTTCGTTATAAAATCATAAAAAAAAAACTGGGATTTTTGGTGAAAATGTTCGTTAATCATAATTGATTTTTGACACAATATTAGCAAAGGTAAAGAAGAGCATGTCATTTATTAATCCAATGTCAAAATGACCCTGTATGTCTGCCTACCCCTGAAGAGGGAAAAAAGCGTGACGTTGAGTTATGGTCTAGCTATATTACCTTGAACTGGCAACGTATAATTTGTAAACTGAGAAGTCCTAAGTTTCGTTTGGAGGGTATTTGAAGTGTTTTTGGAATTTAACCTGCTTAGTGAAGTAGAACTGCGAATCAATACGACACCACTTTGAAGTCCAGGTTTCAGATCATTTGCAAAGTGATATTTGGGTTTTTCTACTAGGAGCCTGAAATCTAGAATTTATAAACAAATCTAAAAACAAACTGATAATTGATCCTCTTCACCATTATTTGTCACATAAAGAAAAAGCACACGCGTAACCTCGTTTCTTTAAATCAATGCCATGTCGCATTATTTCCGAACGTTACTTTGTCCGTAATATGTTTTCTTGGTATGTTTATATATAACGTAATTTGATTGTTGCCAATGCTTTTACGTTTCTTGAGGCGTATTTTTGGGATATAAGGATATATTTCGAACTAAGTGTTGTTCCAATACTCCCGCCTATAATGTATTTTCACTACAAAACTCCTAAAAAACTGCAGCGATTAATAACTCTATATATAACACGCCTAGGCGGCTATAGTCTAGTTGGGTGTGGAACGGACTGCCAAGACGAATGTCCACAGGTTCATCCCAAGGGCACACACCTCTGACTTTTCTAAAATCGTGTGTGTATTCTTAGTGAATTTATCGTTCGCTTTAACGGTGAAGGAAAAACATCGTGAGGAAACCTGCACATCTGAGAAGTTCTCTATAGGAAATTCGAAGGTATCGAGTCTACCAATCCGCACTAGGCCAGCGTGGTGGACTAAAGCCTAATCCCTCTCAGTAGTAGAGGAGGCCCGTGCTCAGCAGTGGGCAAGTATATAATACAGGGTTGATATTATTATTATTATATGCAACACGCCAGCATTACTGGGATAAAAGTTACCGGTGTGTTAATCAAGGACATAATTGTTTCTGTGCTTATTTTTATTATTCTACAGGGTCATTTTGACATTGCGTTACTAAATGAAACCACATACTCGTCTTCACCTTTGCTGACTGCCAAAAATCATGGATTAATAACTAATATTTTCACCAAAAATCCAAAAATTTAAGATGTTTTGATGATTTTGTAGTGTAATGCGAATATGGCGTGTGCGTGAGTGTATTTCTGACTGAAAGTATGATGTTGCCGCTGTGATGAATTCTATTAGAGTAGTAGTATTAGAGCGCGTTAAATAAAATTACTTTTTATTAATATTTATTTTGTTCGAATCTTACACTTTTTTATTTTACATCTACGGCTCAAGTAACTTATTGTAAAGTGTTATTTCCAAGTAGGTAAGTACGTGGTTTTAATTTAGTAACGCGATGTCATAATGACCTTGTATAAAGCTGAAGAGTTTGTTTGAAAGCGCTAGTTCTAATTTAAAAAATCTTTTAGTATTAAATATTCCATTTATCGAAAAAGGCTTTATAACATCACGCTATGACCAATAGGAGCGGAGCATCAATGAAACATATTGCAAGAAAGGGGGTTTTTCCCTTTTGAGTTTCCGTTGCGTGCGTTGTAGTTAAAGTTAGGCAATAAACATGTATGACGGAATTCCTCTTAACATAAATTAACGCGTCATTGGTAGTCGTTCGTTTTGGCACTTTTTAGGGTTCCTTACCTCAAAAGGAAAAACGGAACCCTTATTCTAAGCCAACACAATCAAAAGATACAGCCGTTTTTGTCGCAAATTTTCGAAACTCGTAAGGGAATCAAAACCTATAGGGAACCTTCTCGTGAACTCTGAATCTTGAAATTTGGTACGAAGCAACGTCTTAAAGTACAGATAAAGGAAAAATTTCGAAATTCTGAAATTTTTTGACCTTTGTCTTTACTTTATGCTCCAGTTTTCCATATTGTAATGTTATGGATTTCATTTTGCAATAAATTACCATAACTATGACTCGATTGTCGCGATGAGTGAATTTTTAATTATATACTTACAGATTTGTAGGGAACCCTCGGTGCGCGAGTCCGACTCGCACTTGGCCGGTTTTTTATAATTGTCATAGTGAAGTAATAGCGGAGAAGGGTCCAAATAATCCGATTACTATCAGGGTAACCTTATTCTCTATTCCGCACGTTATGTTAACAGTGCGTAACAAGCACGGAACACAACGCATCATGTTTACGACTATAGAAATTTGGCTTACAGAATACCATTCCACGCACATCTCTCAAGGATAACATGACACGGCCGCGTTACGCGTTTAGACTATCATACGGAATAAGGGCCCAGGTTCTCTTTATGTAGAATTGATGTAGAATTTAATTATCATTCTCTTTCATTATTTTTTTTTTATTATTAATTATCATATCTTTCCCTATCGGAAAAGTTTCATTTTCTCCATTGTTAATCTATACTTATAATAAATCTGTAGAGAGGTCAATTCTGTACATGAAATATATTTCCAAAATAACTATCAGGGGGTGATTAGGGATCGATACTGATGCCAAAAATGCAATTAGTAAAATTTTTGTCTGTCTGTCTGTCTGTCTGTCTGTCTGTCTGTCTGTATAACCGTTATAGAAACAAAAACTACTCGACGGATTTTAACGAAACTTGATACAATTATTTGTCATACTCCTGTGCTGGTTATAGTATACTTTTCATCACGCTACAATTAATAGGAGCAGAGCAGTGAAGGGAAATGTTGGGAAAACGGGAGAAGTTACTCCATTTATTAAGCTTCCGTCGCGTGTGCAACCTTAATGGTTAAAGCTACACAGAAATCATGTATGACGGAAATGTTCTCCTTAAAATTATGTAAAAAATATCCCACGACAGCATAAGTCTATCTTTTATGGTTGACTCACAATGACACGTGTAACTCCCGATAGCTTAGCAGTTCGAAGCTTTATCATTATATTTGTTTACTAATCTTAGGAACTATCGGTCCAAACTGAAAAATTCTTTTTGCGTTGGATAGCCCTTTATTTGTGGATTGCTATAGGCTATATATCATCACGCTATACCCAATAGGAGCGGAGCAGCAATGGCTAATCTCTGGAACTACCGGTCCAAACTGAAAAATTATTTTTGCGTTGGATAGCCCTTTGTTCGTGGAATGCTCTAAGTTATATATCATCACGCTATGACCAATAGGAGCGGAGCAGTAATGGCTAATCTTAGGAACTACCAGTTGGAACTGAAAAATTCGTTTTGTGTTGGATAGCCCTTTATTTGTGGGGTGCTATAGGCTGTATATCATCACGCTATGACCAATAATGAAACATGTTACAAATACGGGGACAATTTATTAGTTTTGAGAGCTTCCGTTGCGTGCGCTGCGTAAACGGTTAAAGTTATGCAACAATGATGTATGTCGGGATTATTCCTCTTAAAAAGTTCTAAAAAATATATTATAAAACAAAAGTCCCCCGCTGCATCCGTTTGCCTGAACGTCTTAAACTCAAAAACTACCCAACGTATTAAGATAAAATTTGGTATGGAGACAGTTTGAAACCCTGGGAAGAACATAGGCTCCCGGGAAACTACTACTTTTATAATGGAAAACTTTAGCCTGAAAAACTTTATAACGCGGGCGGAGCTGCGAGCAAAAGCTAGTTAATAATAATAATATCAGCCCTGTATTATATACTGTTCCACTGCTGAGCATGGGCCTCCTGTACCACTGAGAGGGATTAGGCCTTAGTCCACCACGCTGGCCTAGTGCGGATTGGTAGACTTCACACACCTTCGAAATTCCTATAGAGAATTTCTCAGATGTGCAGGTTTCCTCACGATGTTTTCCTTCACCGTTAAAGCGAACGATAAATTCACAAAGAATACACACATGATTTTTTAGAAAATTGAGAGGTGCGTGCCCCTTGGGATTTGAACCTGCGGACATTCGTCTCGGCAGTCCGTTCCACACCCAACTAGGCTATCGCCGCTTCTTCATTGTTAATTACAGTAAGATAATTTGTCAAATTTGTTAGTTGTATATCTGTATATACAAAAGAAAGTGGTGTTAGTTACACTATTTATAACTCAAGAACGGATGAAGCGATTTGGCTGAAAATTGGTGGAGAGGTAGCTTAGAACCAGGAGACGGACATAGACACTTTTTATCCCACGGGAACGGGACGTGACATAAGACGTGGTTTAAGAAAACAAAATTTGGTATGGAGATAGTATAAGATTCTGGAAAGGTTATAGGCTACTATCCCGGGAAAATACATAGTGGGACTTTTATCCCGGAAAACTCCTTGACGCGGGCGAAGCCGCGAGCAAAAGCTAGTTATTGTTAAAACAAAGATTTATTATATTATTATTAAATATCTTGATACCTATCTGCTTACTCTTCATAGATGTAAGCGTAAATTATATTAATTAGGAGTGATGTCAGCAGAAACTAACATAGAATTTTTCGCAATCACAAAAGCTGCATAATTAAAAAAAAAAAATTAAAAAGTTATTCGCGCAGGTTTTAAAACTTTCGTAGTTTTCTTTAATCACGAGTAACTACTAAAATTTTAAAATAACCTCGGTTGTAAATTGCACCTTGCTTATATAAATTTAGAGTTCATAATCCTTTGTCAGATACTTGAATAAGCTTAAAATATTATGCAGCCGTGCCTACTTTGATAAATAACACTTTGTTTCGTGTTGAGGGAGTGCTTTATTTCTTAAATTGTTGTACCGGGAATATTCTTAATAGAAACTTCTCAAAATGCACAGCTAGGGATCCGTATCTCAAAAGGATAAGGCTATATTAAAGAAATATTTTGATTTCATACAAAATTTTGTAGGCACGGGTAAAAGTGGACGTATGGAACGACATAGTCGTGAAATAACGACCAAACGCCTTAAATAAAGATTTAAAAAAAAAGGAACCCCTATAGTATGACTAGTTTTTGCTCCCAGTTACGCCCGGGTGAAGAACTTTTCCGGGATAAAAGTCTCACTTTATATTTCTCCGAAATACAAAATAGCCTATAACCTTTTCAGTTTCTTAAAATACAATCAAATTACATAAATATCTGTTTAGAGGATTTTGAGAAAATGGATAACATACAGACAAAAAAGAGGAGTTTGTTTTATAATATCTATAGATTTTGTTGTCCGTCTATATGTCTGTCTAGATCCTTTTTCTCAGGAAAGCGTAGAAACATCAAGCTGAAATTTATTTCAAATACTCGGGACTATGGTTTTTTTTCAGATGTGAAAAAATCAGACTATAAGTAAGTCAACACGATCAGAAGACATGACCGTTTATCAGCCTTTTTCAATAACCGATCCCAATCTCAATCTTTAATCTGATGCCAAGAATGAGCCAATCAAATTAACTCATTTGTAAACGTCAAAACTATTTTGTTCTGATTGGTTCGTTTTTGAGATAGATCAAAAAAAAAAAAATAGAGATCGCTTATTGAAAACGGCGGTTAGTCGCATAATATTTTGCTCCCTTTGACCTAAAATAATATAATTTGGCATGAAACATCTTACAATACGTGTAAAAGAAAAAATCATGCAAATTCATTCAATGGTTTCCCCATTTATTTCTAACAAACATCTAAACATAATTTGTTTGCATTTATAATATAATATTACGCTTCTAGCAACAACAGAATATTATACAAAATAACTATTCAAAATATCTGGAAATTAGTAAAATTTCACGAACAAACAAACTAACGTTTTATTACACAAAAAATGGGACTAGTTCGTGATTGCGTCAGAATATTTGAAAACATACGATGCGATATTCGAAATGAAACGCCGCGTTTTATTCTAAAATCGTTTACTAAATATAGAAAGAATGAAAAATTATTATTAGTCCAATGATGATTCTATCCTAACTTAATTTCGGCTACGGCGGCTAATCTCAACGGAGGTCAGTTAAGTACGCAGGAGATATTATAGTGCACAAGTGTGTGCGCAGTACACATGTGCACTCTCTGTTCCATCATTCTCATAGTCCGGTGAGACGGCAATCCGACATGACCAGAGAGAGATCAGGCGCAGGACCAATGGCTTTACGTGCTTTCCGAGGCACGGCGGTATCACACCGCCAACTTACTGACTCCGAGCTGCGACTGAGTAATACTTTTAGATAGAAAAACCCAGTCACTATCATTTTGGCCCGACCCGGGATTCGAACCCAGCACTTCAGCGCGGTAGTCGTACCCGTACCTTGTACAATCGCAACAACACCACCGAGACAGCCCCGTGTTAATCGGTGATTATTTGTCCACACATTGCCCCAAAACATAATTGTAGTAAATACTACAAATGGTACAGGAAATAAAGATCAACCCCCTTATTCATAGAGCGGAGCATTGCTGTGATAACAAGTCTGTTTCTCAGCTTTGTTTATGTGACAGCTTGCTGTTTGTTCAGCTTTGTTTATCTGACAGCCAACTAGACTATTGTATCTCAATATTAGCCAATCAAAACGGCCCTATGTCTACGCACTGCGAAGGCTGCCATGCCGTCAGCACTGAGAAACAGACATGTTATCACAGCAAAGATAGAGCTTAGATATATAACGTCTCTCCCTCTGTAAAGATAAATAAGTGGATTAGGTTCCATATAGTATCGACTGACGGGGGTAATTACCCTTCTCAAGTTAACACAATTATACCAGTCTGATTACAAAACTGATTACAGAACAGACTGCCTCGGTGGCGTAGCTGTACTGCATGCGCGGTACGACAGCGCTCTGAGGTCCTGGGTTCGAATCCCGGGTCGGGCAAAGTGATATTTGGGTTTTTCTGCTCAGTATCAGCCCGGAGTCTGGAATTTGTGCCCGATATGGCGATAGGCTCGCCCCCTATCACATCATGGGACGGAACACACTCGCCGAAAAGTGGGTGCAATGGTTGCGCCTCTGCATACCCCTTCGGGGATAAAATGCGTGATGTTGTGTGTGTTGTGTGATTACAGAACGCGACACTTCCGGAGTCACTATTTGATATTTGACTGTCTCTGTGGCGTCGTTGTGCTTACGCAGTATTAATACGATTCGTACAACCCTGATTTCTACCTAGCATGATTCGTGAGGTTATTGATATTAAAAATCAACTGAATTTTAATAGATAAGATGGTTGGAAGCTTGCATATGCCTGAGATCCTGTTCTACAATTAATTAAATCGAAACTCAAAAGACCAGCTGCCAGACACTGAAAATTCTGCTTAGACCGGACTGTCAAGAGCAAAAAAATAAAATTTTGTATAATTGTTATATGTAAATAGATATTGTGACTGACGTTTCGGATGACCAACTCCTCGATCCCCCGTGACCAAGGCTGCAAAATCTTCAAAACATTGGGTGAAAATTACAATATAAAAAACCGCAATAAAATTCGAAAAATAGTTTTATTTATGTGAACTATTGCTGGTTTTACACCTTGTATGTGATCGATGTATATTATATCTGGTAACCTTTGGAGGAGGCTCAAGTTCACCAGTGGACATCCTGCGGCTGATGATAATGATATGGTTGCTCCAGGATCCAAATACTACAACTACCAACTATCCATATCCTTGAGGTGAAAACGCCTCCTTAGTTCATTATTTTGTTTCCCGCTTTGCTATGGGAAGTGGACAATTAATATTTCCAACTCCTTCCTATCTTTCTATTTGATTAATTACGTTGCGGGATAATGACAAATTCGTTTTCCCTGAGGCTCGCTGAGCTTCACCGCTCGGTGTCATAAAGTACCACTGCTGATCCTGGCTTACAGTTGTAGTGTAAGTTGTAGTGGTGGGTACAAGCAACTAACACAAACCAAGCGTTTTTAACAAAATAACAATCCGTATGTCCATCTACACCACTTGAATTCCAACAGTTTTTTGGCACCACAGAATGCGACCTGACTTTCGATGTCCAACTGCGCCACTATGAGAATTCCTTTATTGGCGTTACTGTGAATGGTGGAATTAACTTTGAAAAAGTTTCGTGGCACCTGGACTACTATGGGAATTTCGTTAGTGAAATGTTTTTGGGGTTATGGGAACTATTGCTTCTTTGTGCTCTGTGGTTCGTGTAGTAGAAGAAGGTCTAGACTTTGATGCTCGTTAGACTAATATTTTTTTTTATTAGGTCCAATAAACTATACAACGTACATATTATTGCTAATACAATTATTTAAATTTTATTTTCTGTTTAAGTCTAGATTTGTTTTTAATCTAAAATCCGCTCGACCTATTATATTATTGTGAATTATTTTGAAATGGATCTTGCAATCTGGATTTGAACAAAATTTTCCTAAAATTAGACCCCCGAAAGATTCTGCTGACGTAAGTATGTGGCTGTCTTTAAAAAATATAAAACATTTATTTGCACAACACCATATTCGAAACAGGAAGATATACATAATAGAATAAAATAAAGAACACGGACACACATATACAAAACAAAAAAAAAAAAAATAATCACGACTTTACTGCAAATGACTGAAAAGGTGATTTGGCCCATATCTTAGCATTAAAATACCTAAACCATACTTATCTTCGAACTTTTAAGCCTAAAGCCACCAGAAACAACTAGTTACATGCACAATAGTGGATCCGGTAATCTCGACAGCGGAAGTGACGTGTGACGCGCTGTAGCTTTCGACGTTTTCATTTATTCACTGCGGCTCGCAATTTTCCCCAGTATTAACTTGATAAAAATTGAGTTATAGTAAAATATCGTTCTATTTCCAAGCTTGTACGTTTTAGGGATAAGCAGAGATGTCAAATCCACAGTTCATATTTTTTTTATACATAAAGCCATTTATTCACATTTAGCATTCGTTGAGGAACGTCAATCTGTCAAGTGATCCACATAGTATTTGTTATTATGTGTTATGTCAATAATTTTATGCAGGATTTATACAATTTTAACACCGTCATAGCTTTGTCATTTACATAATAATATCAGCCCTGTATACTGTCCCACTACTGGGTACGGGCTTCGTCTACTGCTTAGAGTGATTAGGCCTTAGTCCACCACGCTGGCCTAATGCTGAATGGAAGACTTCACACACCCTCAAAATTCTTTAGAAAATTTCTCAGGTGTGCAGGTTTCCTCACGACTTTTTCCTTCACCGTTAAAACAAGCGATAATTCACAAAGAATACACACATAATGTTAGCAAACTCAGATATGTGCTTTTGGGTTTTGGTAATTATATCAATTTGCGTATAAGAGGCCGTTTAAGTATTACGTAACGCTATTTTGGGGAGAGGGGGCGTCTTGTAAAACGTTACGATGCGTTACAGGGGTGGGAAGGGAGTCTCGTACAAAGCGTTATGTAATATTGTTTTTTTTTATTTTAAAACAATAACAAAGGTATTTTAACGACTTTCTGGTATTTTGCGAAAAATGATTGTGATTACAAAAAAAAAAAATCACTTTAGAGTTACACAACTTTTAGAGGGCGGCGGGGCGTATAGGAAAACGTTACGGCGCGTAACATGCGGGGATGGGGGGTCAAAATCTTCAAAAATAGCGTTACGTAATACTTGAACGGCCCCTGAGCTGTCAACTCACAATAGTTTTCTGAGATCATCATGCTGTCGACTATATAAAGAATTCCTATACCCCGCATCTTCATTCCCGCATATAAATTACCAATTCTGAGACAAGGAGCTTCGATCGGGGATTATTGGCACATGAATATTAACATCATTCCTATCCAACTAAGTAAGGAAAGTGATTACATTGATTAGTGCGGGTTTTGGAAAACAAAGTAACTCACGCCTCCAGCGTTAAACGTTTGCTGTTGGCTTATGCTGATCTAGATCCTATTGGCATTGTTGTGGTTGGACATATACCATCCACACTGGGTGAGTATTTCCGTACGTATGTCTGTAGGTACTCACCCAACTATAAAAAAATATCAGCCCTGTATTATATATACTGTCCTACTGTTGGGCACGGGCCTCCTTTACGAACTGAGAGGGATTAGGCCTTAGTCCACCACGCTGGCCTAATGCGGATTGGTAGACTTCACACACTCTCGAAAATTCCTATAGAGAATTTCTTAGGTATGCAGGTTTCCTCACGATGTTTTCCTTCACCGTTAAAGCAAGGGATAATTCACAAAGAAAACACACATATTTTTTAAATAAAAGTCAGAGGTGTGTGCCCATGGGATTTGAACCTGTGGACATTCGTCTCGGCAGTCCGTTCCACAATCAACTAGGCTATCGCCGCTTTTAACCCAACTATAAAATTCCTCAAAACTGTATTTTCATTTTATTTTTTCTTTTTATATAATTATCAATAATTAGTTTTGTTTACTGTTAATTATGTTTACCACCCAATCTGTGACCAATAAATGTTTTTTTCTTTCTTTCCTTTGTTCTCGAAGGGGTAGGCATAAGTGCAACCATGGCACACATTTCGCCTGTGGTTCTATCCCATGATGTGACAGGGAACGAGATTATTGCTATATGCGGTACAAATTCCAGATTTTAGGCTGATGCTGGATAGCAAAACTCAATATGACTGCTCGATCCGGGATTCGAACCCAGAACCTCATTGCAGTGTAGTACGATACCATTCCGCTTTAATGTCATATAAGCTTTCGAAAATAAATATAGGATACGATTTGTTTTACTCATTTGACTATAAGAGTATAAAGGCTGTCCTTCGTTAAAACATTAAAATTAACCTATTGCTCGGATTTTATCGCGGTTTTAATATTTTAGTTTTCTCCCGACGTGTCGAAGACTTTGCAGCCTTCATGGTCACAGGGGAGACTGAGGTGTTGGTCATCCGTAAAGTCTAAGTTACAATATCTACCTAATTTTTACAATTACACAACTTTTTAAATTTTGGCTGTTGGTGGTCCGATCTACGCAGAATGAGCTCACAGTGTCTTGAAGTCTGGCAGCCGGTCTTTTGGGTTCCTTTTGGGGTCTTTTTGGCTGCCAATTGGCAATTTATGTTAATATAAATACATTATAATTAAATACTCTTTGAAAGTGCTGGTGCAGTTTTATTACTTGGAACGGTTGGATTGTATCTTACATTTAACCATATTAAGATATATGTATAAACAAATTTATAATATACTATTGTTTATTATCCTGAATAAATAAAAAAGAAAAGACAATATTTATAATAAATAATACAGAGATAACTCACAATATCATTGAATTAATAAATATAAGTAAAATTTTAGAATAGTATAATGATACTTTATAGAAATATTCGATCCATTTGCTTAAAAATTTGCTATTTTTCTATACAATAACATCTTTATTAACTCCATTTTACCGTACTAATTTCGGCACCTAACACTTTTTAACCTTAACAGGAGTAACATTAATAAATTTCCACAAAATATACACAATGAAGATGACTATAGATACAGCTGTTACTAAGCCAGCGAGCAGTAGTGAGACCAGCTGTATCTCGTAGTACTGCGTCCAGGACATGTTGGCCGCCGGGGACTTAAGGTGCTCCGCCCCGTGCCTTAGTACATGCTCCGTCCACCAGGCAGCTCGCTCTACGGGGCGTTGAGGCTGGTCTGCTAGTACTTCTCGGAGCTTCTCTATGTTTTCACGGTAGCTGTAATCAATATTATCTGTCAAGCCTATCTAAAGGTTTCCCCTGGAAACGATCTGAATCAATATCAATGTACATAGTTAAATAGTCACTATTTTTATATAAATAAGGTCAGTTATAGGTCAATTATCTAAAGGTATCCAACACATTCACAAGTTACGCTTGTGTAGAGTCAGTGAATTAACATACGACAATCGTTGAAAAATTGAATTGAACACGTAATGATGATGTTGATGTGCAACGATATATCTGTCATCTGTCCCTATAATTATAGTTATACTAGCTTTTGCTCGCGACTCCTTCCGCGTGAAGGAGTTTTCCGGGATAAAAATCCCGCTATATATTTTTCCGGGATAAAAGTCTGTAACCTTCCCAGGGTTATAAACTATCTCCATATCAAATTTCATATAAATCCGTTTAGGAGATTTTGCGAAAATCGATAACACACAGGCAAAAGGAACGCTTACAAGATCACAATATTGTTCGTCTGTCTGTTTGTTAAAACCCTTTTTCTTAAGAACGCGTAAGGGTTTTATTCAGCTATGAAAAAATCAAATTTATAACTGAATGCGATCAAAAGATATAATGTCACATATTTTGCGATCTCAGAAGCGAATCACAACCTATGGGGTATTTAACGCTGACTTTGAATCGTGAAATTTTGCAAGAAGCAATGTCTTACAGTACGTGTAAAGGAAAAAATCTGAAACCTGTTATTTGTACTTTAATAAAAAAAACGAACTCATCATTACAAACTTATTGGTGTAGATGTAATAACCGTGTGTAGGTATCGAGCGGCAAACTGAAGTATGAACATATATACTTTTTTTTATTGCTTTGAATGATGAGACGAGCTTGCCATTCGCCTGATGGTAAGCGATATGACCGTGACCGCCCATAAACAGTAGAAACACCATCCAAAACCTTCAATTACAAAGTATTGTTTGGTATTTCACTGCGCTTGCCATCCTGAGACATGAGATGTTAAAATCCTATTATGTCTAGTAGTTACACTGGCTACGATGTCCTAACAGGAACACAACAGTGACTGCACGCTGCTGCTTAGCGCCATAAATAGTCATTGCGGTGTTACCTACTCAGGCGGGCTCTCACATATGAGAGACCTACCGGTAAGACCTAGATACCTTTCCTACAAATCTTACGTAACTCTCGGTGCAAGTATAACACGCACTCGTCCGGTTTTTGAACATACTGTGTAGAATTTTATTGATGTGAGTACAGTGAATGTGCCATCTTTAGTTAACTTACCTATATCGCCATTATTTAGAACCATTACTAGTGTTTACAGACGTTAACAAATGGTTGACGGCATATTCAGCAGTGGACTTCTAAAGGCTGATGAAGAAGATGTTCTCATACACGCAAGCAGAAGAAGATATAGATTTCTAACCTTTTATCTTCTATCAGCGAAAGAATAGCATTCTTTAAAGAGTCTTCTGAAATGTCTTTGAAATCCAGTCTCACGCCTATTTTGAGTTGGACATATCGCTCCACGTTGAACCACTGGTCTGCCAACATTGGTATCCCGAGCAATGGAACTCCGGCTGTGATGGCTTCGTCAGTTGATTGGAGACCTCCTTGGGTTATGAACACCTTGATCTTTGGATGCCCTAAAAATGGAGATTAAAGCACCAAGCAGACGCTATAAATTGTCCCGTTATATATGCCATAAAATTGCGCAAGCTGTTAATATTTAGTTTCATTTGTCTTATAGAAATTGCTATCTGAATAACGATGTGGAAGAAATATTTATAATAAATTAAGGTATTCTTTTGAATCTGAGGTAATGGTTTATTAAAAAAGAATGTTGTCATTAGTATAATAGGCTAATTCTATAATAATAGTTCTTATACATACACACACAGTATCGTATTTATTTCTCTTTCAAAGGAAGGTTAAGACATCCACATTTTTTTATGTTAGTTTTAATCTAATAGGGACTAACTTATTGCAAAAATAATAGTACATTTGTTTTGTTCTGATATTATTATAATAGCTTACTCAACAAATCAGCCTGCGGCAGCCATTTTTTTAATTTCACGTTAGCAGGTTGTCCAGGCAAATCGTCTTTGTTGAACTTCCACAAGACGTCGTAAGGCAGTTTTGAAAACACCTTCAGAAAGATCTGTATTCTTTCTGGTGGTAATGCTGATGGTACCACGTTTGTTCCCATGCTGAAGTATATTACGCCATGTTTAGATGAGTCGAGATACTTTTGGAGATCCTAAAATAATCAAATTTAATAATCGTTATTGTATTATATGCAGACTTTTAATTTCGGCAAAGTCACCTCACTTAGTCTGGTGTTAAGCAAACAATTTACTATGTGGCATATCTCATGTAAGAGGCGGAGTTCGTCTAGAATTCCACCACCATGTCTATTTCTGGATCTAATCTGGAAAATTAGGCACTGTAGAGTCTCGGATTCAGGTACATTGTATCCAATTTAATTACAGGGCATTATGAGACTTAATATATTGTAATTATAAGACTTAAGATCTTATGTTTTCAGTTAACAAGTACCAAACAACCATCTGCGTGACAGGTGTGTAATTCAAATTTCAAAATAGAGTAGTCATTGTTTCAGTCATATCGTTTACCATTAGGTGAGGACCTTCTTCGTCCGTTCATTCAATTGCATATAGATTACCTGAGGAAGTTTCTTCTCTGGTGTCTGATGTACTCCACCCATGAAAATAACATTTGGCGGCACCGGCCGGTTGTCCTCCCAAATCGGATGCACATTCAGAAACACCATCACCACATTTTTCGACAACTCTTCTACACCCGGCGTGTCTTCTCCAAACATTCTTCTGAGCATAGCATTTTCTTTTGCCGCATGGCGTTCATACATATCATTATAATAATAATATATGTACAATTCACTAAGTCTATCCCATATGGTCAAATTGACTAATTTATAACGGATCATCGATCCGTATAGAATTGGGTGTGTCGGTGCGCCTACTATATCAAAAGTTGACATCATCGATCCAAATGAACTCACATAAATCACAGGAGCTTTGTATAAGTGTGAGAAAATCAAACCTGAACGAATACAATGTTCCAACAGTATCAGATCAAACGTTTCGTTCTTGTTGTTAATTAATGCTTGCACCTCCGGGACTGACAATTGCAGCTCAATTATTGTTTTAAAGAATTCTACTGCCGCTTTCATAACTCTTATAACATCTTTCAAATCTCCAGTACTGAATGGTTCAATATATTCCTCTCGCCGATCGTATGATATATTGTGAACGTCAATTTCTCTTAAATTCTTTGGCGCTTGTCCTTTCGGAAAAGCCGGGTTTGGTGTGATAACTGTGACTTCATGTCCTCGTCTCGCTAACTCCTGCACCAAGGGTCTTAAGGCCAGCTGGTGGCTGATGGAAGGCGTTGGGAATACTCCCAATATCTTAGCGCCATCGATAGAATTTAAAGTAGGAATTAGTAATATAAAGGAAAGCAACATGTTACGAACTTCGTGCCTGATGGAAGATAATACACGAAATGGAGTGTCGTTAATGTCCAATGAATTTATATGGAAATCATGCTTCGTGAGAAGATAACTTTTTATGGACGTTAAAATGTACCCGAGCTAACACGTAAATATAAAATTCGATACATTATTATGTTAAGGCGTCTTTTTGCAAATAAGGTTCAGCTTTCCTCTTATAGCCTGGAAAGGGTTCTGAATGACCTAGATAGTATTATAATACAGATGGCAGTCAACTGAAACAATAGGACACTTGATAGTGATTATTAACGCCTGTGAACTTTCATATAGCATTGTCGTATATTCTATAGACACGAACGTCCATGAAGAAATTAGAACTAAATTTCGCTGCAGTGCTAAATCATCAATCGTCGGCTAACCAAACTTTTTAAACATGCAGTGCTAAGGCGTTTTAAATAGAATATAAAAAAAGGAAACCAAAACCGGTTTGCAGTACACTTCAGTTGAAAAGAGTGAGTGTTCGGAAAGCAAAATTTACTACGTAGTACATATATGTCAATGATAGACAGTGTTTGTAGATAGATTGCCGACTTTAAATCAACAAGGTTGGTTAAATGGTATAAATACAGCCAGAAACAGGTGAACAAAGTAACACGCCATTACAATAAACTATGCGATATCACCTTTATTTCTAAATGTACAACATTATTAATCTTCTTTACCTATATTTTTAATTTTAATATTTACAAAATTGCTGCTAATTAATCTCAACAAAGTATATACAATGAAGACGACTATCGATAAAGCTGTTACTAAGCCAGCGAGCAGTAGTAAGAGCAGCTGTATCTCGTAGTACTGCGTCCAGGACATGTTGGCGGCCGGGGACCTGAGATGCTCCGCTCCTCCGTGCCGTAGTACATGCTCTGTCCACCACACAGCTCGCTCTACTGGACTCTGAGGCTCATCATGCATCACCTGACGAAGTTTGTCGATGTTGCGTCGGTAGCTGAAAGTAATAACATGTCGTTGTTTTGAGTTTGTTTGAAAACTCTTATCTTCGTAACTTTTTCTTTGATTTCTATAATTGTTTTAGTAAAGGGACGCTATCCCAGAGTAATACAATAATAATAATCCTTCAGATCTTCTTTGTTACTGAAAGGGTTTAGGTTTTAGTTCAACACGCTGGTCAACCGTAGTCTAAAGTACTACTCTAGACTACGGTTGGTAGCCTTTAAATATAACATATTTTTATATAATTATATATTATAGTATATATCCCACAGAAGGATCATGTTAAGTCATCATGTCGCTATCACAGATAAAACCTGTTTGCAACTACGTTAAAATGTTTATCTCCAATTCCTTATCAGGCTGTGATAATTTGACTGTGTGTGTAATTTGTTGTATTACGATATAATTTATATTCGCCTCGATAGCAGTCACCGTACACAAGGTGTTAAAACCTGCCATAGTGACCCACATAAGTGTGTCGCGTTCCGAGATCAGCCTGTGTATATCCCGTTCCAAATAGCCGGCATAATTGTGTCTACTGTCGAGGGGTAATCATCTCTCGTCAGTTGACATTCTATTAGCCCGCACTCCACTTACCATCAGGTCCAGTTGGGTAACTTTGCTTTCCCCTTATACCAAAAATAAAGAATAGGTAGGAAATAGTAATAATTAACCTTTCATCTTCTATAATAGTATTAATAGCATTCTTGAATATATCTTCGGTCATCGTATGCAAATTAAGTTGAATTGCTATTTTGTGGTAAACTTGACGCTCAGCATTGAACCATTGATCTCCTAGCATAGGAATAGTGACCATCGGCACTCCAGCTGTGATAGCTTCGTCGGTTGATTGAAGTCCTCCTTGTGTTATGAACAGTTTTATTTTTGGATGTCCTGAAAAAGTGCATTTTTTTACTCCAGATGTTTGTCATAGTAACAACAAATTATTAATAATTCAGATTTATTTTTCAGATTTTATCGCGGTTTTTTATATTATAATTTGTTTCTGACGTTGCGACTTTGCAGCCATCATTGTGACGCGGACTGAGGTGTCGGTCAATCGAAAACTCAAGATTACTAGCTAAATACATTTTGCAAATATATGTATTGTTTTTTTAATAAAAACATAAGGTATCATTAAAATTTTGTATTATAGTAAAGTGTACGTGGATATTGTAACTTTGTATTTTTGGACATGTCAGTCCGCCCCGTGACCATGAAGGCTGCAAAGTCTTCAAAACGTTGGGAGAAAATTATAATCTAAAATCTGTGATAAAATCTGTAAAGAAGTTTTTTTTTTAATGTCTTACATTCGCGTAAACACAAGAAATCACATTTTTTTTAAACATGATCTCATAATCGCTGGTACACAAAATTGGACCTTACTAAAAACTAAAATTCTCGCTAGCTTCATCTTAGCTAATATCCAGATTTCCAAAATATTAAAATGGTTAGTACCTCAACTTCGAGAAGATTGAGTAGTGATAGTGTCGAGCTCCGTGCAATGTAGTGCTTTGTAACTCAAGGTTTTGGTTCTACACCTAAAGCAGTCCTGATGCTTCCTCGTATTGTTATTTATACAAAAAAACTCACGCAACAAATCAGCTTGCGGTATCCACTTCTCTATCCTGACGTTAGAAGGTTTTCCTGGCAGATCTTCTTTGTCATATTTCCACAAAACATCGTAAGGCAGCTTGGAGAACACGTTGAGCATCACTTGAATTTTATCTCGTGGCAACTGAGAAGGATGTACGCTGGTCCCCAAGCTGAAGTATATCACGCCATGTTTGGATGCATCTAGGTAAGACTTGTAATCCTTAAAAAAACAACAGTAGCTACTGTTAAAATAATTTTGTCAACTGTAATGATAAGGAAGATGTATTTAAGATAAAAGTAGGCTGCATGATATTTTCGGAGTGACATGCTTTGAAGAACGTTTTAGTCAGTGTAACTACTGGACATATACGACATTTTATGTCTCAGGATGCCGAGGGCAGTGGAATACCAAAAAATAATTTGTAATTCAAGGTGTTGGATGGTATTTACTGTTTATGAGCGGTCGTATCGCTTGCCATAAACTTGAAGTATATGCTTATACTGACAAAATATTATACAGGGTAATTTTAGGATTGCATTACTAAATGAACTACATGCCTATTTTCTTGTAAATAACACTTTGTAATAAGTTAATTGAACCGTAAATATAAAATAAACAAGTAAGTTTCGAACACGATTTTTAACAGCAATTCTTTGCTCATAATTAATTAAATACTGCATCAAATGCCTAGAGATTATTTGTTTAATTTGTATTGTAATATCGCTTAGCTGCCTTTATACTTGGTAAAGAGACTCGTCAATGACATAAGTCTTTATTATTAGTTTATGGAGGAAACATATTTAAGTTATTTATAGTTGGAGGCTTTTTTTAGCAAACTCAGTCCGCTGTAAGCCTTTCTAAAATGAAATAAATAAACGAAATTATCAAAAATCTGATTTAAACTTTTTATTTCTCTATTGTAAGGATGGAAACTTATATCATATTTATTTATTACCTGAGGCAATTCCTTCTCTGGCTTTTGATGCACGCCTCCCATGTAAATAACATTTGGCGGCACCGGCCGGTTGTCCTCCCAAATCGGATGCACGTTCAGAAACACCATCGCCACATTATTTTTTAACTCCGAAACACTAGGTGTATCTTCTCCAACAATTTTCTTGATCATAGCATCTTCCTCTGCTTCGTATTCGTCAATCAAATTACTGAGCACGTAATAGTTATAAAATGCATTTATCTTCTCCCACATAGTCAAGTTAAAAAGTCTTTGATGCATGCACGTAGGGTATAAAATTGGATGACTCGGCGCTCCGAGCGACGCAAATATTTTTCCATGCATCGAGCCAAAAGAACTTATTTCTATGACTGGAACGTTGTATATGTGAGAAAAAACCAGGGCCGGCCGAGTGCAATGTTCAGATAGAATCAAATCGAATGTCACATTATTGTTGTTAATCAAATCTTGTACATCAGGTGATAGTATTTGCATTTCCACGTATTTTATTATGAAATGTAATATCATTTTTAATTGGAGGTACAATCCATCATTGTTGCCTTCTGGTAGATTACTTATTAGTTTCCTCCATGCTTCATAAGTGATATCGTGGACGTCGATCTCTCTGAAGTTTTTTGGAGTTTCGTCTTTCGAAAAAGCTGGATTTGGAGTGATCACTGTGACTTCGTGTCCTCTTCGTGCTAGTTCTTGTGTTATAGGCCGGAATGCTGACTGATGGCTGATTGCAGGCATTGGAAATATAGCGAGTATTCTTGAACAATCGTTGAAATGTATAAAAATGGAACACAAAACAATAATTCTAAAGTAAATCATTTTAAGAAGTGCTAATGTACAGAACGCGACACAAACTGATGACAAGGTTAGATAAAACAATAAAGCAATCGAGACATTGTAATATAATAAACACGTCGATAATTAAGTATAAAATATTCTACCTAGAATAAAAACGAAGTGCGTTATGCATATTTATAAGTTTGCGAATGTGCAGTGAAGATCGTTATTAACATTTTAGGGTTCCGTACCTCAAAAGGAAGCATAAGTATAGAATCGTTTTGCTATCCGTTTGTCTACTTATCTGTCCGTCGAGACCATTTTTCTCAAAAAATATCAAGTTGAAATTTATATCAAATAATAATTTAGGTCTACGGTTTCTTTGAAGGGATGTGACGGTTAATGTCGCATATTTTGCGAATTTTTTTTATTACACCAAATGTGAAAGTACAAACATTAAATAGCAATAATATTAAAATAGACAATAGTTTAATTATCGGTCTTATAACATTCCACGTTTTCTTCCGGACAACAATTTAACAAGGGAACCGAGACTTATAGGATTTTTTAGTTTGAATCATGAAGTTTAGTATAAAGCAATATAAGGGACACATGACAAGGAAAAAATCTGAATACCCTAAATAGTAAATATGTACTGCGAATTTGCTATTACAAACTTATTATTTTTTCAGTTCCGTGTGATCCGTTATTGCGCTCGGACGTGTTTATTATTTATCTTGGTCATAGTAATCGCCGCGTACCTTACTCGTGTTAGCAGGGAAACCGGTTCTGCCGGGCGATCCCTGCTATCATATCGTGCGCATGAACGAATCAAATCGGAGTATTGCAATTAACGATCCATGTTCGAGCGGTGATGAATTAGGCGATGATTCTAATATGAATCTTGAGGACTACACACAAGAGAACGAACAGGACTTGTTGGGAAGGAAAAGATCTAGGGACGAAAATTCATCTGAAGAGGGATGGACCATAATGACTAGAAGACAGAATAAATTAGCTCGCCGCTGTGAGAACCAGAATGACGCGGATAAACAAGACAAAATACAAATATGCGTAACTTGTAAAGACCCTTTACCAAAACAATTTGCGTTAGCGCGATTATTTAAGACTATTGGCATTCCTGGTGATAGTATCCATCGAGTTAAATATGTACATCAACATAAAATACTTGTAACATTTAATAAAGAGTCTGAAGCAGACGAATTTATGGCATGTAAGGCTTTTTCTGAGTTGAACTGGAATTGCCAAAAGACATCGGAGGTAGGAATCTCATACGGCCTTATTAAATCTGTGGAGCTAGACATATCGGACGAAGAGTTTATGAACAATGTAACTAGCAGCGCGGATATTTTATCTTTTAAAAGATTAAATAAGCGATGCCCTAATAATACAGACGGTAATGGGTGGACACCAAGTGAAACGATTCGGCTGGGATTTAAAGGTTCTTCTCTTCCAAGTTATGTCTACATCTTTGGATTAAGAGTACCAGTGGAAACATTCGTGTTTCCGGTGACACAATGTGCAAAATGTTGGAAGTATGGCCACCCTACTAAATTATGCCCTTTCAAAAAGTTGTTTGTCCAAAGTGTTCTCAAAATCACGAGAATTGTAGAATCACATCATTTACATGTGTAAACTGTTCTGGTGGACATATGGCATTTGAAAAAAATTGCCCAGTTTTTAAAAAGAAAAACAAATGCGTGAATTAATGGCGCACTTTAACTGTACTTATAGAAAAGCACTTTTACTGTATGTTCCTCCTTCTCCCGATAATAATACACATGCGGTGACTGAACCGTTACAGGAAATAAGAGAAGTGGCTAACTCGAATACGCCAAAGAATAAACTTACTCAACTTCAAGGAGAAGACAACAACTGTACAAAATCTCAGGTAAATCAGTCCGATACAACTTCCAATCAACCCTTGCAATCCAGACCTACTCCCAAACGCATTCTACAGAAAAAAAATCGTCGGCCGCCTACTCCAGTGGATGATGGAATATGGCATATTGACAATGACGTTTCAGATTGTTCCGAAAATGAAAATTTGACTAATGTAGATGAGGCTCACAAATCAAATAAATACTCTCATAATTTAACGTTGTGGCATCTGATTAAAAAAATTACAGATATTATTAAAAATAAAGATTCCCTTCAGGATAAAATTCGGCAATCAGTTTATATCCTCTCAGAATGGTTAATACAGAAAATTATAAGCAATCTATCTATAGAAGCAATATTCGAGAAACTTATCGGAAATGGCTAATAATCATATTAGTTTGAAGATTATACAGTGGAATTGCCAGAGTTTAAGGTCTAAAACCAGCTCACTTGAATGCTACCTAAACCAAGAAAAAGTTCATATTGCTGTACTGAGTGAAACTTGGCTTGAATCTGGAAGTCATTATAAAATTAGCGGCTATAATACGCACAGATTAGACAGAGATGATGGGTATGGCGGTGTTGCTATTTTAACTCATTATTCTGTAAGAGCTGTGGTTTGTACAACACAAAGTCGTAACCCTGGTATTGAATTGTTACATGTTAAAATTCTAAATTGTCAACAGATTGAAAATATCATTTCATTATATTGCCCTTCGTCAGTACGTACCATTCAGAATGATTGGGACGCGATTTTTTCTATTGCAAATAATAAAACGCTCATTTTAGGAGATTTTAATGCCCATCACTCAAATTGGTCTTTTAAAACGGACCGACGAGGTTCTGAACTGCTTGATTCCATGTTAGATTATAACTTTATTCATTTAAATGATGGTAGTATCACTAGAATTAGAATGGTAAACGGAGTTCTGCAACAATCTAGTCCTGATATTTCATTCATTTCTTCCGATTTATCTTTAATATTTACATGGAAAACTACAAATGAATCTCTTGGTAGCGATCATTTAATTATTAATTTAAGCAGCGTATTATACTACAATCCTGAGTTTCATAAAAAAAGAAATTTCAAAATGGCTAACTGGTCGTTATATACTACTTATATAGATCATCATTTACAAAACTGCATGATCCCAAATGACCCTCAAGACATGTATGACTTATTGTACAATATTATGCAAGAGGCTGCCAAATTACACATTCCCTACACGAAAATTCCATTACATCTATCTAATAAATTTAAACTTAAACCATATTGGTCTATAGAACTTTCGAAAGTGGTTGCGGAGAGACGATTAGCTCTTGCCAGTCTAAGAAGATGCCCCAATCCTAGAAACTTCGAAAACCTTAAAGAAAAAATAAGGCTTGCCCAAAAACTTATTCGTCAAGCTAAAAGTAGATCTTTCCAATCGTTTTGTTCGTCTATTGATGAAACCACATCTCTATCAGAAATGTGGCAAAAAATGAGGTGGTTGAAAGGGCGCCAGGTCCCTAATAACTGTATTGAAAAACAAAAAGTAGAGTTTCTACTCAGAGAACTCACCCCTGATTATGTTTGTCCCTCCCAACCCACTTTTAACTCTAATAATACAAAACTAGAATCGGAAATATCTATGTCAGAACTAAATAACTGTATCAAAAATAGTGATACCGCACCTGGATCAGATCAAATTTCTTTTTCAATGATTAAACACCTCCCACGTTCAGGTAAAATGTTGTTACTTCATATATATAATAAATGCTTTTCTCTTGGCTTCGTCCCACCGCAATGGCGTCATATTAAAATTATTCCTATCCCAAAAACAGCGGCACAGCTTCAAATCTACGACCAATTTCTTTAATCTCTTGTATTTGCAAAATTTTCCATGGTATTTTATGTAAGCGTTTAGAATGGTTTTTTGAAAAACAATGTTTGTTTCCTGAAAATATGGTAGGTTTTCGTAAGGCACGTTCATGTCTTGATAATCTTACGCGATTAGTATCTGATATTCAACTAGGATTCTCTAAAAATTTTACAACTGCGGCATGCTTCTTAGATATCGAAAGCGCATATAATAATGTAGATATTTCTTGCTTGTTAAATATTTTAGACAAGTTTGGTGTGGGGTCAAAGTATTGTGTTTATTTGTGGTCATTTTTAACAAATAGACAATTACGTATATCAACATTTGGTTGTGAAATTGTTAGATTCACTGGTCGTGGATTAGCTCAAGGCGACCCACTGTCTCCACTCTTATTTAATATTCTTTCTTTACATATATGTAAAAATGTGAATCAGGTTAATATTTCTCAGTATGCTGACGACTTTGTGTTGTACTCTACAAATGCCTCTTTAGAACTAGCATTAAACAAATTACAATCTGCTTTACAAGGTACCAATCGAATGTTAAATGAGATAGGTTTAAGTATTTCCCCAGCCAAGACTAATATTTGTATTTTTAAAAAAGGCTCGTTTAGGAGATCTATTTATTTTAGTTTCGATAATTATTCAATTAAAGTAGTTAAACATGTCAAGTATTTGGGACTCTGGTTGGATAGCTCATTAAGATGGGGTAAACATATAAATGAAACTGCACAAAAAGTTATGAAATTCATAAATGTACTTAAAATTTTATCGGGTCCAGGTTGGGGACTACATCCAAAACACTTGAGACGTTTATATATATCTATTATCCGTAGTAGAATTGACTATGGCAGCTTTTTATTCGACAATAGTTGTCAATATAAACTACTTAAATTGGATAGAATACAAAACCAAGCATTGCGTATAGTAGGTAGTTTTATAAGAAGTACTCCCATACACGTAATGGAAAGCGAACTTTGCCTTCCACCACTTAGTGTCCGTAGGAGATATCTAGCTAGTAAATTCTTTTTAAAGTCAAAGTCATTTCGTGGTAACAAAACTGTTAATGTATTAGAAAATCTGTCACTCTTTGCCGGTGGTAATTATTGGTCGAATAAAAAGCTTCCGTTGTTAATTGATATTTATTCTCAATTTTGCTCCGTAAAAATTCACTCAAGTGTGCATTGTGAGCTGTTTTCTTTAAATACCTGGATAAGTAACTTTGATATGTCCCACATCATTTTTGATTATATACCTACTGTATGTCAAGCTAAACGTCATTATAATACTCATCATTTAAAATATTTGTGTATATCTTACATTCAAGAACAATATATAGATTACTATAAAATATTTACTGACGGTTCTAAGGATAGGTACTCGGGAGGTGCTGCCTTTTTAGATCCTTTACAACAATGTTATATGAAGCTTAAGGTTGATTCAGATATTGCTATTATGCATATTGAATTGATTGCGATAGCAGAGGCCTTGTCTTATATCCAATCAATTGACGGTGATAAGTTTGTCATTTTGACCGACTCTAAATCCGCATTGCAACATTTGGCTAGGCTCACCTCTCACGTGCGAGGTATTCTGATAGCCTACGCGATATATGAAACAATTTTAAAACTTCAATCTTCAAAAACTGTATGCCTTCAATGGATCCCGTCTCATATTCAGTTGGAAGATAATGATAATGTCGATATACTAGCCAAACAAGCATGTGTTGACGGAATTCCCTTTGGTATAATGCCACTTTACTCGGACTATTTTAAGATTGCTAAAAGACGATGTTTTGAATTGTGGCAACAGTATTTTGATAAAAGGTCTAGAGAAAAAGGAATTTGGTATCGAACTATCCAACCAGAGATTTCTAGAGTTCCGTGGATTAATTGTGATCTGAATAAGAACTTGATTACCATAGCTCTAAGGCTGCGTTCCGGACACATTCCATCGAATAAGTTTTCCTTTTTAATGAAAAAACTTTTATCGCCAAATTGTAATGACTGTGGAGTAATAGACGATGTGTATCATATTTTGATGGAGTGCGTCCGAAATGAAGTAACCAGAAATAATGTCCTAATCAAATCATACGATATTGGATTATGCAACACTATTCTCGCCGATCCACTGTCCGATAGAGCTAAAGCAATATATAAGTTAGTTTTTAGTTGAAGTCATTGTATGTATCCATAGTTATTTTATTAGGCGATATAGTCGCTGAGCGACAAAGCCTTTAAATAAATAAAAAAAAAAAAAAAAACTTATTATTTGCAGTTGGAGTATTAACTGAATCTGGGGATCAAACGGCAAAGTTAAGTTTGTCACGTTTGGACTTATATATACTTAGAAGATAAGTACAAGCAATGAAGTTTTACAAATAGACGCGACATACACTAAAAAAATTGCACATAAAAACAGCGCAGTATTTACTATAATCACAGCCATAGCGGCTCGCATTGATGCAACCCGAGTGGGCCCGAGTGTGCCCGAATGGGCCCGAGCGTCGACCGCCCCGTCGCCATGACAGTCGAATAAAATGCATTTACTACTTAAAAAAATAAGTTAAATAGTGTATACTTATTACTAACGTATGAAATTAAATGTTTTTTTCATTCACAGCTGGAGTATAATGTGTACATCGTCTAAAAACACAGGAAGGCATTTTATTTATAAAAATACAAAAAGTTAGTAAGCCGACTAGCCGCAACAATGGTTGGAGATTAACTAAGTGAATGTCGGGCAATTACCTTGCTTTCGTCTTGTCAGTATTGAGCTCGGACAACGTATCTATGTAATAAAAACATATTAGCGTACAAGTTTGTACGGAACCCTCGGTGCGCGAGTCTAACTCGTTTTCATTATATCTAATGTAGATATGAATTATCTCTAATTATATTAGGCATGTCTGGGTTACGCAGGTCCATTTTATCAGTTTTATGAAGCCTAAAATTAATCTATTCTAATAAGCAAAATCATTCAAACAAATGATAATGATTAAACAAGGTTTCGCTCGCGGTTTGACCCGTTTAAAAGATATTTTACTATTAAAGTCAGACTGCGGACATTTGTCTCGAACAGGAAGTAGAAATGGCGGCGTTGTCACAATCGGCGATTTCTTTCAAGACCTTTGTAATAATTTTTTTGTCAGTCACAAAAGTAAATAATCAAATTCAATACTTTACACGTCTATTTCAATTGGAGTATGTAATCTATACTATTATATAAAGCTGAAGAGTTTGTTTGTTTTAACGCGCTAATCTCAGAAACTAACGGTTCAAACTAAAAATTATTTTTGTGTTGGATCGCCCTTTGTTCCTGGAGTGCTATAGGCTCTATATCATCACGCTATGAGCAATAAGAGCGGAGCAGTAATGAAACATGTTGCAAAAACGGGGAAAATTTATTAGTTTTGAGAGCTTCCGTTGCTTGCGCTGCGTAAACGGTTAAAGTTATGCAACAATGACGTACGACGGGATCGTTCCTCTTAAAAAGTTCTGCAAAAATATAAAACAAAGTGCCCCGCTACATCTGTCTGCCTGAACGTGTTAATCTCAAAAACTACCCAACATATTAAGATGAAATTTGGTATGGAGACAGTTTGAGACCCTGGGAAGAACATAGGCTCCCGGGAAACTACTATTTTTATAACGGAAAACTTTAGCTTGAAAAACTTTATAACGCGGGCGGAGCCGCGAGCAAAAGCTAGTTTATATATAAAAGTCAACCTTTTAAACTTATGTATTAGTGAAGAAAATCGATTATTGACGGCATAAAAGTTTAAAGGCGATTGGAATTTTTGACTTATTAATTTGTTATTGTTGTATACTGTACTATTTTTATATAACCACAGCAAAGTGACCTCACTGCACCTGATGGTAAGTGGAGTGGGGTCCAATAGAATGTCAACTGACGAGAGATGATACTCCTCAGCAATCGACACAATTGGGCCGGTCTTTTGGAGCCGGGTATGTACAGGTTGAGCCCTGTGGCTCGGGGCATCTAAAGAATTCCGCCACGGTATCTCCTGCCTGTCGTAATAGGCGACTAATTGGGGCTTAGAGAGAGTCGCAGGCGAGCAGTGGGGGGCTGCTCGCTCGACTACAGCGACTCTGAGGTGGACGACAATGCGGGCAGTAGGTCTCCCGATGTTGTAGACTCCAAAGGAGTCATTCAGCTTGTGGGGCATCTTAGCCCCTTCAATTCGAGAGGTGCCACAATGCGGTATCGCGCTGGGACGGTTCCGAGCAGCTATCTTAGTGCAACAAGATACCCTGGGGCCGTCCCGTATGCGCCGAAGAAGACCACCGCGGGTTTTGGTTGGTATGCCGGAGGTATACAGGGGTTAGGGACTCGGTCCAACGCTCACTCGGATGATGCTATACTCCCGAGTGTCGACATTGGGCCGTAAGACCGGTGAAACCAACATAACCATTCCACTGACCCTCCGAGTGGTGGTAGCGATAACGCGTTTTTTCCCCGCGTAAAAAAAAAGGGTACATACAGGTTGATACCCGAACGCGACACTACCGTAGGCCACTATGGCGGGTTTTAACACCTTGTGTACGGTTTTCAAGTATATCCTAACATAAACATATTCACTTCTAAACTTATAGGTTTTATCAGCCTCGGTGGCGTAGTTGTATTGCACGTCCGGTACAATAGCGCTCTGAGGTCCTGGGTTCGAATCCCGGGTCGGGCAAAGTGATATTTGGGTTTTTCTGCTCAGTATCAGCCCGGAGTCTGGAATTTGTGCCCGATATGGCGATAGGCTCGCCCCCTATCACATCATGGGACGGAACATACTTGGCGAAAAGTGGGTGCCCTAGTTGCGCCTCTGCATACCCCTTCGGGGATAAAATGCGTGATGTTATGTATGTATGTTATGTATGTACATTTGATATCAAAGTTACTCAACGTACTACTGGGAATATAGATAAAATACACTAAACACTTATTTACAATCACTCATCTTCAAGGAAACGTTGTATCATTAAACAAACATGGCAGTGTTGAGTCTAGAGTCTGTAATGAGTATAATAGAAAGTTTTCTCATATAAACCACAGGCTTACTTACGTTAAAAAATATATATTAGATTGTGAAAAAAAGCGGCGATAGCCTAGTTGGTAGTGGAACGAACTGCCGAGACGAATGTCCGCATGAAACCCAAAGGCACACATCTCTAACTTATTCTAATTAATAATAATAGGCCCGCAGGGGCGGCTTTGTGGCGAGTCGACGGTGAGTGGCACCGCGTTCCCTGATTCCGTGGGGCTAAATAATACCCCCTGACCCTTGGCTTGACTTAACCGGCCGGCTAGGGGTGGAAGTCGCAAGAGCTAAGAACCTCAGCTCCAGGATGGAAGTGCTCAATCTGCTTAATAGCGAGGATACCTGTTCCGGGACGCGACAGTGACTCGCGATGGTGAAAACGGTGCACACCTCTCGACACTCTTAAGCCCCCTACACCGGTGTTGGATCCTTGGCTTACGCCGCTTATGAGATGCTCATCTAGTGGGGGGCAAGTCACCATCTGTCTTGAATAAATGAGATTGAGACATTTTACTTGGCAGGCGTCCCGTTGTCTCAATCAATAGCCCAGCAACCAGTCCAGCTAGATCCCATCCATAGACTCAGTATAATTCCCATCTTTTCTGCAATAGTCCCTGCACCTTGCAAGCGCTGTCTTTGGCTGTATTTCCTCCATAAGTACAGACAGAGAGAGTACTTGCAAGGTGTATAAACCGCAGCTAGAGTAATGTATCTTAAAGGGGCCTCTACGTGTTGGATCCATGTCCCCACGCAAGCCTCCCAAAGGGCCTTTGGATTTAAATACATACATACATACATAACATCACGCATTTTATCCCCAAAGGGGTATGCAGAGGCGCAACTAGGGCACCCACTTTTCGCCAAGTATGTTCCGTCCCATGATGTGATAGGGGGCGAGCCTATCGCCATATCGGGCACAAATTCCAGACTCCGGGCTGATACTGAGCAGAAAAACCCAAATATCACTTTGCCCGACCCGGGATTCGAACCCAGGACCTCAGAGCGCTATTGTACCGGACATGCAATACAACTACGCCACCGAGGCAGTCATTTAAATATGTCGCGCCAAATAAAATCATTCCCTCACCGTATAACGAATATTCGATTTCTGAACGTATCGAACGATATTTTTATACGTACGTTTTTTAGTTGCTTCTCTTCAGAAAATGACATATCTTTTTTTTAATTCATAAGAATTACATAATTTTGTTTATTATTCTTTGTTTTTTTATTTTAAAAATAATAATAAATTATTACCTCACCCTGTTAATCATTCCCTTATTTTTTTAAATATTTATTTTTAAGAGAATATAGACAAAAATATGTCAGACCAAGACTTCTAAATAGATCTCTTCAAGCTACTTTATTGATTTGATAAAAAAAAAGAAAATTTCATTAAAAAAGAAATTTTAATAATGTTTCAAATTTTGAAATTTCGTAGGAAATACCCGTATGATGCCGTTGTTGACATTTGTAACATCTGAACAAACATTTACAATCCTTGGCGCTGTGAGACGGTTTGAAACAATGGTTACTGCGTTCCGTGTCTGCAAGTTGTGCGAATTTATTACATTTGTTTATCGAATGATCACCCAAACAAAATGAATCGAATGAATGAATGTAGCGATATCTGAATCACACTTCACGCATATCGCTACAGGTAAATGGGGAAAAGATGAACTGGCTTTCTACTTAGAGACAGAATTATCGGTGTTATTTGCAAGTCGGGCAAAGTGATATTTGGGTTTTTTCTGCTCAGTATCACTCCGGAGTCTGGAATTTGTGCCCGATATGGCGATAGGCTCGCCCCCATCACATCAATGGGACGGAACATACTTGGCGAAAAATGGGTGCCCTAGTTGCGCCTCTGCATACCCCTTCGGGGATAAATGCGTGATGTTATGTATGTATGTATGTATGTATTTGCAAGAAATACTGTGGTTTTCTTCTGAAACTTCGAATTATTCGACGGTACGCTTTTAAGTGGCTTAGCTTTGTCTGAAGGTCTTCCTACATCAGGACTAACCTGGCTACTCGAAGAAAAATGGTTATCTTGAATTAAAGCATCAGGTCGATTAAACAAAAATAATTTTAACAAAAAATTAAACCGCCTTCAAAAACCACTGAAAACCAAAAAATAATTTCACATAACAGGTATATATTGGATACCAATTTTGGAGTCGGTGCCTAATTAAAATTGCTAGTTAAGCTATATTTGTTGCATAGTCCATCTGAGAGCTAAATATCTTTCACATCAATTAAAAGAAGTAGGTTTGCGTTTACTACTAACAAACATACACAGTGAAAGGTGTAATACCAAGCACATGTATGGTGTTTCATCTTTTTTTTTCCTATTTTCGGGGCATTGAGTGTAATATACCCACATTTGACCAGCTATATGTAATAGGGAAAGAATTTGGGTAGTGTACTGTTCACAAATTTAAATATTTCCTTAATAGCTTCCATTTGCTGTGCTGCGGCGGTGTGTTCATCTCCGGTGACGATCTGACTTGCTGACTTTGTACGCTGGCAGAACATTGTTTTCGTATATTAGTTAATGTATTTATCTAGCTTAACTAGTAATTTTAATTAGGCACCGACTCCAAAATTGGTAACCAATATATAACTGTTATGTGAAATATTTTTTTGGTTTTCAGTGGTTTTTGAAGGCGGTTTGATTTTTTGTTAAAATTATTTTTATTTTTTGCTTTTTTGTGTTAGTAAAAAATAGACCGTCTCGATGGCGTAGTTGTGTTTCGCTCACGATACGACTATCGCGCTGAGGAGTTACACCTCTGAGTACCCCTGAAAAGGGAAAAGGTGTGATGCTATACATATGTATGTAAGAAGTAGATTCAAGCAAACCTAACGCAAAAACACAACTGACATATTTCGATCATAGTGCGACTATCGCGCTCAAATGTTACGCCTCTGCCTACTCCTGGCGGGGAAAAGGTGTTATGCTATATGTATAAGTATGTGAGAAGTACACTCAACCAAAAACTTCGATTTAGTTGGCGGCAAATGCGTGCGAATTTGAATACCTTTCGCTCTCACACATACCACCATCACGCGAATTATTATAGAAATAATTTATGATTATAAACAACGGTTGCGAAACATGTTTGATATATAAATAGTTTCTTCGATGTCGACTGATTGCTATGTCATAAATCCAGGATAATAGGCGAGATACCACGATAAAATTTCCCCGGGCGCGCAAATATTTAACTTTGATCCCGGATCCCTAGAGAGAGGTATATGTACCGGGGAAAGAAATTCAGAAAGTTAACGTATTGGGGCTGAGTTTGAAATTACTTTTTCTTACTTAAAATTGAATGATATAAATTGTGAGGGTGACCGTCTTTTTTGGGTCGTTGTGAAGAAATGCAATTATGTACAATTAGACACTCACGGTTTTATCGTCAAAGGGGTAGGCAGAGCTCTCTCCGCCGTGTATGTTTCGTCCCATGATGTGATCGGGGCGTGTCTATAATCATACTGGGCACAATTCCAGATTCCGGGTTGATGGTGACTAAAAAAATCTAATATCACTTTGCCCGACCCGGAGATCGAACCCAAGACCTCAAGATTATAGTCGTACCGCAATACAACTGCGCGAGGTAGTCAATGCCATCGTTTATAGATTTGTGGGTCCTAATTTAGAATCTCTTGAATATTTATGTGTTACTAACACGAAATTATTTTTAGGTTTTCGTTCCTCTAAAGGAACTATAGGATAACTTTGTTGTCCGTCTGTATATTTCTACGTTCGTCTATCTGTGAAGACCTTTGTCTCTGGAACTTGTGGAGGTATCAAATTGAAATTTATACCAAACTAGATTTTACTCATCTGCGATAAAAAAAAATGGAGCCTTCATTTTAAGTTAGATCTCTAACAATATATCGGTGAAAACTGCATTTAATTCCATGCAGTAGTTTTTATGTGATGCGTGTACAAATACATACGTATTTGTACGGGGGGGACTGAGACTGTCGTCCGAAAAATCAAAGTTAAAATATGTACCTACATTTTACAATTAAACAAAATTTTAAATTGTTCGAGCTATTGACGGTTCGATCTACGCAGAATGAGCTTACAGTGGCTCGAAGTCTGGCAGCCGATCTTTTGGGTTCCGATATAATTAAATGTAGAACAGGTTCTCGGACTTGTGCAAGTTTCTAACCATCTTTTTTTTTATTGAAATTCGGATGTTTTTTAATTCAATAGCCTCACGAATCATCCTAGGCAGGAATCGGTGTTCTATGGCAAGGAGTTTTGTTTTAATATCTAAAATTCGCGTAAACATATTAGATCATATAATTGTAAAAAAAATCCTACTGCAATCTTTGCTTTTACGTACCACAAAAGTTCAAAGAAATCTCATCAACATATATATGGATACAGTGTCACATAAAGGCGAAATCCATGTGTAAGAAGTAACATGCTTTATGCTTTATAAAGTCTGTTTAAAGGCTATTAACTTAGTACATTAACTTTCGTGCGATTTATATAAAGGTGAATTCGTGAATGACTGCAAAATTGTATTTGACTAACAATTTTATCTAGCTTTTGCTCGCGGTTCTACGTTAATTCGGTTTAGAGATTCCTTATGTTTACGCGAATGTTAGACATTAAAATTAAACTATTTTTCGGATTTTATCGCTTTTAATAATAATAATATCAGCCTTGTATTATATACTGTCCCACTGTTGAGCACGGGCCACCTCTACTACTGAGAGGGAATAGGCCTTAGTCCACCGCGCTGGCCTAGTGCGGATTGGTAGACTTCACACACCTTAGAAATTCCTATAGAGAACTTCTCAGATGTGCAGGTTTCCTTACGATGTTTTCCTTTACCGTTAAAGCGAACGATAAATTCGCAAAGAATACACACATGATTTTTTTAGAAAAGTCAGAGGTGTGTGCCCTTGGAATTTGAACCTGCGGACATTCGTCTTGGCAGTCCGTTCCACACCCAACTAGGCTATCGCCGCTTTTATCGCTTTTATATGTAAATTTTCTCCCGACGTTTCGAAAACAGACAGAATAGAGGATTTTATTTTTAAATGTGTACAGATATCATTGCAGCAAGCCTCTTATAAAAAAAAAACATTATTAAATAAATTGTCAATCAACTCCGACTTAACGTCGCGTCGGACTAACTTTAAATTATTTTACTTAAACTGGAGTGTCAATGACAACGAAGGTTGACGTGTGACATGTATCAACATGTTACTGACATTATTTTAGTAAATATAAGATCTGCCTAGCGTTGTAAATTGTATTCAAAGTAGGCAATTAATTTTAAACTTACCTCAACCATCGTTCAACAAAAAATATATAAATAAATAGTATGGTAGACTAATCATATAGATAAAGAATGAAAACTATTATAATATATAAAAAAAAACGTGGAAGTACATACCTACTTTTATTGTAAGTACGTATAAATTTTGCATATCGTTAAAATATGTAAAATACAATGAGCAAGCCGACGTGGTCAGTCATACGAAAAAAAAGGACGCGAAACTGAACCGGCTGGCCAGCGGACCACTGCGTCGGCGACACACTTTTGCTTGCATTTTTCTTTGGATCGGACAGACGTTCAGAGTCCTTGCATTTCGCTAGCTATATTTTTATGTTCTTGTTTTTTTTTTATTTTGTTTAAGGCCGGCGTGGTGGACTAAGACCTAATCCCAATCAATATTAGAAGAGGCCCGTGCCCAGCAGTGGAACAGTATATAATACAGGGCTGATATTATTATTGACTATTATTTATTATTTTGACCTTGGCAAAACCACGTTAAAATCAGTCATTCTGCGTTTCAAATGATTTACTTAATCTAGCTGCAACTTACATATAGGTTTTACTTTAGACATAAGCTTTTTAAAAAGAAGACACGAGCAGTTTGCTTTTATCGTATTAATCAAAGTTTAAAAATAAAACCGAATTAAATTAACAATACGCATTGAAAATTTAAATTTGATTTATAAATAATTCGTATTACAATGAAGAATTATTATAATGTATGAAGAGCATACCAATATAAATGATTTTATATTTAAATTAAATCCATTTATTATCCTTCAAGTATTCAATTTTACTGGTGTTGTGTTCCGGTTAAAAGGTCATGGTAGCCAATGTAATTACTGGATATAAAGGACTTAACATCTCATGTCTCAGGATGGCGAGTGCAGTGGAATACCAAATAATACGTAATTCAAGGTGTTGGATGGTGTTTTTATTGTTTATGGGTAGCCGTATCGCTTACCATCAGAGTAGCGGCAGGCTCGTCTCGTCGTTCAAAGCAATAACAAAAAATATTATACAAGTACCAAGCGGTTGCCAGCAGCTCTTAGAGCGACTTTAATGAGCATGATATAAAAGACCTAGTTCTGAGGTATTTTAATTCACGATTCCGTTTACTTGGACGACAAATTTTTTCCAGTTATTTCGTTTTAAAATAAAACTACTGAACTGAGTTTAATAATATTTTAATGGCATGTATGTGGTAGTATATCTTTCAAATAAAAAAGGCTTTTTCAAATCTGTTATTAAAGGACTGAGTTCTGAGATAATAAACAAATACACTCTTCCTTCTTTGAAGTTAATGAAGTCTATTCTTATGAATTACTGTTTGTCAGCAGTCAGCACCAATCATATATAGGTGTGTCGCGTTCCGGGATCAGCCTGTACATCCGGGTGCAACAGGCCGGCATAATTGTGTTGACTGCCGAGGGGTAATCATCCCTCGTCATTTCATTGGACCCTCCGCCTACCATCAGGTGTATTGGTGTCACTTTGCCGTGACCGTAAAAAAATCATGGCTGTGTAGGATACAAGCTGTCTAAAGTTTATCCCCCTTATTCATAGACGTTATTTATCTAAGGACGGAGCAATGCTGTGATAACAAGTCTGTTTCTCAGCTTTGTTTATCTGACAGCTTGCTAATCACAACGGCCCTATGTCTACGCACTGCGAAGGCTGTCGTATCGTCAGCGCTGAGAAACAGACTTGTTATCACAGCAATGCTCCGTCCTTATACAAAAAACGTCTATGAATAAGGGGGTTAGATTATTTATTTATTTTTCACCTTTAATTAAAAAATATTTAACGCACTCGGTCTTGACTTATTAAATTACAATTCAGTCTTGCTTATAAACTTGTTTTAGCGCTAGGCGGAGGTTAAGAATTGCTTAAATAGCTGTCAAAAAAAACCGCTGCCTTAGTTTAAACCTTATTAAAAGGCAAGATGGTTTTGATTTACAGATCGAGTAAATTTGTGTTCGAACTAAACATAGTTTTGCGAATTTGTAACACGGAAGTCATCAAAAAGTTTGCGAAAGCTCACGAATGTAGACTTCGACAACATGTGAACATTGAGTCACTCAAGCTACCTACTCGATAACACGAACCTTGTGCGAACACTAAAAAGAACTAAGCCTTTCGAACTAGTATAGTCAAGTGTAGTACATAATTACTATGAACAAACAATAGTGTAAGTGCTAACTGCTAAGTATATATAACACACCAACAATGTGTTTTTATATGTTGCCAGACTCTAAGAAAGTGTACATTATTCTTAGTTGAAGTAAATTTAATAACCTATAAAATTAAGTTAGAATTGTATTGCTTATGAGTAATAGACCAGATTGTAATTTACTGCTAAGAGCCCGGTTCTTACAACAAATGAAAAAACTCTCAAAATCGAATTGAATATTGAAATTGGGGTTATTTATTGAAAGCTGATGCTCGGGCAACGCCGCGAGCGTCATCTAGTATTATACAAAGTGGTGTGATGTACCTAAAGTGGAATTTGTCGTACAAACAGATTTCACACTAAAACAAGTTAATATATCAAGTGTTTGAGCTTCCAGCGTGTACGTGTTAATCACAGTTAATCGATGCCGGCTGGCCATTGAGGGCGCGACAGCTGCGATTTCTGAACGACTTTTTGTCGTTGTTTTTAAAAACTTGCGATTATCACATAAAAATTACCTGTATATTATTCAAAAGTTAAGATTATTCCTGTTTTTAAAGCTATAGTCGTTGAAGAGAGTTGAGTGAAATGAAGATGATGGTATTTCCGTCATACGTGAAAGTCCGCCTGGGTAGGTACTACCGCAATGTCTATTTCTCTTCTATTTGACATTGCGGTGACTACACACTGCTGTATGTAGTCACTGTTTTGTTCTGGTTAGAAGGACATTGTAGCCAGTGTAAATACTGAACATAATAAAACTTAATATCCCATGTCTCAGGATGGCGAGCGCAGTCGAAAACCAAACAATACTTTGTGATGCAAGGTGTTGATGGTGTTTCTGCTGTTTATAGGCGGGTGTATCGTCAACCATCAGGTAAACGGCAAGCTCGTCTCGTCATTCAAAGAAATAAAACAAAATAAAGATGAAAATACATATTTTTTTATTATTACAATTTTTTTAGGTACTTCAAGTTGTTGCGGCACTTTTTAAACAGAAAAAATCTGGTGATTCTCTTATTTATTCTTGCATTTATATAATAATTTTCACGTAACCGCACTGTAATTAATATTCAATAATAATATCAAGACTGTGTTATATAATGTCCACTACTGAGCATGCGCCTCTACTACTGAGAAGTTTAGCCTATTCCACCACGCTGGCCTAGTGCGGGTTGGCAGACTTCACATACCTTCTAAAGTTCTCAGGTCTCTTCACGGTTTTAATAATATTGCCAATAATTTCATATGCTTTGAGAAGTCTTAGGTTCTATGTAGTTTCTGCACGATTTTAATATTCCCAATAATAAACGGAAAACACAATCGATGCGACAAAATGTCGAGCAGTGAATGGCCAGCCTCTCCATATTTACCGACATCAATCTCCGTCAAGTGATATTAGTGTAATTTCTAGTAATAATATATAACTATGAACTGTTAACCAATAAAGTTTCAAGTACACGTCATGTAAACCATTTCATATTAATCTAGCTTTTGATCGCGGTTTCGCACGTGTAGAGATTTTCCGGGATAAAAGTTCCGCAATAGATTTTTCCGGGATAAAAGTCCCGCAATACATTTTTCCGGCATAAAAGGCCCGCAATACTTTTTCCGGGATAAAAAATCTATGTCGTTTTTACCCTCTTAAACTATCTAAATACAAAATTTCATCGAAATCCTTTCAGTACTTTTTAGGTTTACCGTGCAAACAGACGCGATAGGGGCTTTTGTTGTATAATTATAAAATGTAGGTAAATATTGTAACTTATGACTTTGCGGATGACCAACACCTCAGTCCCCCCGTGACCACGAAGGCTGCAGTCATCGAAATTTCGGAAGAAAATTAATATATTAAAACCGCAATAAATTTGAAAAATAGTTAAATTTAAAAAAAAAACTCTTAGTTGCTGTCAAGATTAATTTGCCGCATCTGTCAACAAAAAGTTGCCTCAACCTTAACAGTAACATCCCTTCAATGCTGAATACCAATAAACATAGTCGTAAACATAAATTCGCAAATAAATATAAATTTAACATTATCACGTTATATATCAATTTGTTCGATTTGTTCCCGTACATATTGGATAATAAAATGTATTCAGTATGTACAGTCAGCAACAAAAATAACTGAAGAAATTCAAAACAAAATTACTTGATTTTTTTTTCTCTTTATGTAAAAAGTAAACTGCTAAGGTGGCACAGTTGTATTGTGTTACCACAACAGCTTTGAAGTGTTGGATTCGAATCCTGGATAGGAATAAGTGACATTGTTTTCTGTGCTCAGTATAATTAGGAGTCTGGAATTTGTACCCGATATAACAATAGACTCGCCTATCACATCATGGGATGGAATACATATAGCAGAAAGTGGGTTTACCATATGCGCTTCCGTTTGCATAAAAGGGCCTATTCCTTCGGACATAAAAAGCGTGTTTGAAATAAAGTAAATACCTTTTATTTTATATGACAGAAAATAGAGGCGATTTGATTTTTTTTAAAGTAACGTTTTAGGCTGATTGTACACGTGGAGAGGATTTTTGTGATATTTCACAATGAAATAGATTATTTGTTAGCCATGTTGTCTTTATAGTTTTCTCATTTGAGAATGTATACAGTTATTCGTGAGAATCAATACGAATATTGCAATTTTTGAACTAATTAACTGTTGATTAGTGTCGCAATTAAGTTGAAGCAATTTAATCAAATCGAGATCCGCCATTTTGTGGCACCTGATACAAGATGAGAGCGTACGCGCTGCGCTTTACCACAACGTGTGCATCGATTTAAAACTTTATTATTAGTGTTTTTTAGGTACGTAAATCATTTAAACCCATTTACCATTTAAATCATTCATTTTTCTACACACACATAAAAACAAAAAAAAAGAATAAAATGAAAGAAACACACAGTTAACAATATTAGGCATACAACGGATTTGTAAGAATACGTAAGATGGTGTTGGATTCTTTACTCAGTACAACCATCGCTCTCATGTCCGAGTTTCAAATTCCGGGTCGGGAAAATTGATTTTCTTTGCCCAATACTAACGAAGTCTGGAATTTGTGCTCGACATAGCGATAGAGTCACCCCCATGACATTGCATGGAACAGTTGCAGCTTTGTCTACTCCTTTGAGAATAATCATAAAGTATTTGTTTATGAATAGAAAAAATAATATTGTTTCCATTATATAAACACTTATTCAAAGTTACCGACCGAATAAATTATTACATATTCTTAAATGCCATACAAACTTTGTTAAGTCATTAAAGGTGCTTTTCCACTGGCTTCTAATTTTTATAGAAATGAATATTTGACGAGCACGCCTCTCATTGAAAAGCCACGGATCCACATAAAAGGAAGGAAAACTGTCTTTGACAGTAAGTTGTGGCCGCCCAGTGGTCGAAATTCGACAGCAAGTCATTTATTTGTTTGCACTTCTGAATATGAAATTTAAAATTTAAAAAATCAATGCCATATCTCACACTCCGTACGCGCAATGTACTTTACAAGGCGTATAAAGTTCTTCAAATATATACTAACAATGAGTTTATGGCGTTGAGTAGCATATAGTTTAGATTATATTTCTGTAATAGAAATCGTGATAACAGACACATTGGCAGGAGCGGGGGAAGGGACGTGAAGAGACAGCTTTTAGCTCAGCGATACGACACATTAACTAATTAACATCTGTATCCAGTCAAGATTAACATATTGTTCCGTTAATTCGCTGCGTAGGCTGCTAGGTCCGGGCCTGCTTTTAGCTGTGGACCCCTGGGATTATGCCTGTTATGCCAATTATTAGCTTTTGTTCCTGGGTTCGTCCATGTGAAAGAGTTTTATTGGAATAAAACTTACACTATATATAATTTCCTAAAGTAAAAATAGCCTATGTTCTTTCTAGGGTTTCGAACTATCTGCACAAGTCCATACCTAATTTCATCGAAATCTGTTCGTAGTTTGAGTTTATCAGATCCAAACAGACACGGTGGTGAATTTTGTTTAATAATACCTAAGAACAAACATCGAAACATCTTCACAATGTGTCGCTTTTTTGATATACTAAGATAATCTTTTACACATTTTCGCACATACAGAAAAGTACCTTAACAGCGCATAAAGTATCTAGAGTGTTTTATAAATAAAATACTTAGCGAACTGCAGAATAAGGACTATGTTGTACAATAAAAAGCCAAACAAACTTAAAATTAACTCTATATGATAGAAAATTGTAAGTGTTCGTGTAGTGTATGTAACTTCACCGTCGAATTTCATATACCTACAATACCCATAATTTTATTTTTCTACACTTCTCTATATGAAGTTTAAACACAAAGATTTTTCTTTACGTATTAATTTATAGATTTAACGAGAACATGACATCTTTGTAGAGGGCAAAAGGGCACGCGGACGCAACCCAATTCGATGGTCGGATCAGATCCGCACCACACTCGATTTATCTGTATACGACGAAATACAGGTGGCCAATAGTCGGGCTCGATGGCGTGATATTATACGGCTGGTGAAAGATGGTCACGACCCTCAGAACTGAGGACAACGACAAGGACGACGATGTCATGACAATATGATGTTTTTTTTATGACGTAATAAAATTTTTGATAGTTTCAAAACTTATTTTGAACAGTTTTTGGAATACATAGTATCACGCCATTTTATTACAAGGGTAGGCAGAACATTTAATCTACATTTCGCCAGCTATGTTAGGATTCAACGAGAACGGGGCCTTTTATACGGGCTTGAAAAAATGTACCCACTGCACCTGATGGTAAGTGAAGTAGGGTCGAAATGTCGACAGAGAAGAGAGGATAAACCCTTACTGACTATTGCAATTTCGCACAACACGATCCGAATGACGTTTATAAAATGTCTAGCATTTCAAATTAAAACTTTATATTTAATTCCTTTTTCTACTGTCCAAATTAGCATAAACTCTTTGTTTTAACTCTACTTTTGATAATATTTTTGTATATAAAATTGAAACGGGGGTTTGGCGGGCAGACGACCTGGTGAGGGTCTCTGGAGTCCTATGGATGAAGGCGACCCAGAACCGGTGCCTATGGCGCTCAAAAGGGAGGGCCTATGTCCAGCAGTGGATGATTCCGAAATCATGATGTATTACTTACAGAATAAACGAATAACAAATCAGTGCTAAACAGAGAAACCAAGAAAATTTTAAGTGATAATACAAACAGTCCAGTGAGGAAAGGTGAAATATTCCGAAAGGGAGCCCGACACAACATATTGGTACTAATATGCACGAATGCGATCTACAAATCGTTGTAACGATAATTAGATTCTATATAAAGGTGAGCCGCTGGAATCTGGTTAACTGAACTCTTTGCCACTGAAGCCATGAATCGGTTTATACAGACTCTTGGCTATTGAAACAGTGCTAGATCCAAAATGTTACTAGTTTTGAATCCTCATAGTACGAGATAGAATCTATATTTCAACCTCTATCATCTTCTTAATCGTTCCCCCATTACAATCGTGGCTCCTTCTACGTTTCGAAACGATCCGTCGCCTGTTGAAGAACGGTGCTGATGGTGATATCCAGCTGTTCGGAGATCTGGTCCGACCATCTCTTCGGGTATCGACCTCTTTCAACCTCTATCATAGGAAGGACGAACTACGTATCAAATAGCGGAACCTCGATCCCCCCCGTCACCCTATGAGAAACACTTGACCCCCTTCTTGACTTAGAAATAAAATAAAAACGTATGGATTCATTCGAAAAAAATACCTCTTTCATAGCCTCATTATATTAATTAAAAAACCTCAATTTCCCGGAAACTCTCATTAAAGTTTGTTAACCGGTTAAGAAACTTAATCCTTTGTCATTTTTCTTAGTTTCAAAGCTCTCGGGGCTTTTTTAATTACATGAAAGGCTTTGACTTCACTCGATAGCTGTTATGATATTATAATGATTTAGTACAGAAATTGAGACTGTCTCGGTGACGTGGTTGTATTGTTGTGTACAAGACCGCTCTGAGGTCTTGAGTTCGAATCTCAGGTCGACAGTGTACCGATCTTTATATTATATGCATAATACTAGCTTTTGCCCGCGGCTCCGCCCGCGTTATAAAGTTTTTCAGGCTAAAGTTTTCCGTTATAAAAGTAGTAGTTTCCCGGGAGCCTATGTTCTTCCCAGGGTCTCAAACTGTCTCCATACCAAATTTCATCTTAATACGTTGGGTAGTTTTTGAGTTTAAGACGTTCAGGCAGACGGATGCAGCGGGGGACTTTGTTTTATAATATATTTTTTAGAACTTTTTAAGAGGAACAATCCCGTCATACATCATTGTTGCATAACTTTAACCGTTTACGCAGCGCACGCAACGGAAGCTCTCAACACTAATAAATTGTACCCGTATTTGCAACATGTTTCATTACTGCTCCGCTCCTATTGGTCATAGCGTGATGATATACAGCCTATAAGACCCCACAAACAAAGGGCTATTCAACACAAAAAGATTTTTTCAGTTCGAATCGGTAGTTCCTGAGATTAGCCATTACTGCTCCGCTCCTATTAGGTATAGCGTGATGATATATAGCAAATAGCACTCTACAAACGAAGGGCTATTCAACACAAAAAGATTTTTTCAGTTCGAATCGGTAGTTTCTGAGATTAGCCATTACTGCTCCGCTCCTATTAGATATAGCGTGATGATATATAGCAAATAGCACTCTACGAACAAAGGGCTATCCAACGCAAAAACTCTTCAGCTTTATATAATAGTATAGATTCATACGGTGGAGGGTAGGTTAGTTTTTGCAATTAATAAATCAGTGAGCCGCTAGCTCCCGTGTTTCGTTGTCGTTATAGGTGGCGTAAGTATAGGTGGCGCTGTTCAAGTAAACACCGCTTTAAACTCTGCTCGTCTTTGTTTTTGATATTAATTGAAATAATACAGTATTTGATTTATGAAACTGACTCTAAACGTGTATCGTGGGGTGATTTTACCGTATAAGTGTTATCCGCGAGAAACTCTAACATTTAACGGAAATAAAGTGTTTTATGTGTGGACATTTTAAAATCCTAACGAACTTTGTGAAATACTCCGTTTCATGTTTCTGGACCTACAATCAACAGCTTGAGGTAAAGAATCTATGAATCTTATGAAGAATAAAGATTGTTGAAGTGTGAATATCTTTTTATAATAATATTACGATAAACAAGTTACTTTCTCGATATAAAATATTCACATTCACAGCCACTAGCGCCATCTAGTAGAGGTTGTGGTAACCAAATTTGGATTATTCAAATTTTTATTTATCTGCTTAAAGCTACAACTTGCTTCGCCAGTTTTATAATAACCTTTCGCTATGGATTGCTCTGCATGTCGCTGTGCTATTGGTAAAGAGGATTTTTTGCGCTGTATGGTAGAGAAATGCAATAAAGTTTACCATTTGCTATGTATGGGCCTGAAAAATCCAACCAATGACGAAAAAATGCTTTGGGATTGCCCTGAATGCCGCTGCGCTGCTAAAAAAGGAGGTGACAATAGCTCCACACCTATAGGACTATCTAAAAAACATCGAGACCCGAATGTTACATTTCGAAAAAAGACTAATAATTATGAACCGATGCGCGATTTTGATGAGTCTGACGAACTAGCTCAAGACATTAAGAGTCTAAGAATCGAAATGAGCAATTTAAGGGATCAACTAGCCAATGCTGTTTTTCTTATTAGTAACTATGAAAAGAAACTTGAAAATTACAGCGAGCTTGTACACAAACTAGATGCTAAGATTGAAAAATATGAAAGTCAACGCTCGCAAACTTCGGCGATGTCGTTCTCTCCCTCACTCGACCTAGCTGCTAAGAAACACGTTAATCAGACTAAAGATATAACCAATAAAAATGAGTTTCGACAAGAGCAAACTAAAGTAAAAATCCTTAGCTCAATTGAGGTTTCAGACAAAAACATCTCTAAAGAGGCGATGAGTGAAAAAAATTGTTTAACCCCTGAACATAGCAAGGAAATAAATGTGAGTAACAAGGGAGTTACTGCAGATGACCAGCAATGGACTGAAGTGAAGAAACGGAGGAGCCGTATTCCTACTTCTATGTGCGGAACGGCTGGTCCGTCCGTGACCACCTTAAAGGCGGCTGAGCCTGTAAAGTATTTACACTTGTGGAATATGGCATCCAATGGTAAAGAAGTTCTCGAGTACTTACAACAATTATGCCCAGCTGTTTCCGTTACCGTGGAAGAATTAAAACCAAAAGGAAACTACAAGTCTTACAAGATCGGAGTACCTACGGCCTACTATGAATTATGTTTTTCTGCTGACGTCTGGCCTATCCATGCGAAGATAAAACGGTGGATAAATTATAGTAGGAAGTCTGTAAATACTATCGAGACTACCCGTGATGCCATATCGACATCTTGCATTCAGCCCTTTCGTGTCGGAAGCGAAATGCAAAAAAAGCGCTCACATTCGGGCTCTTTATCAGAACGTGCGAGGACTCAAAACCAAACTTCGTTTATGGCGTAATAACCTCTTAACCTCGGAACACGATCTTATTGCTGCTACTGAGACTTTTCTCGACACATCTGTGGAAGATTCTGAACTTGCGTACGCTGATTGGAGCATAGTGCGACGGGACAGAAATACTGCTTGCGGAGGCGTACTCCTGGCTGCGCGTGCTCCCATCATCCTCCAAAGGCTCGGGAACTTTGAAACAGACCATGGTGAAGACTTATGGGCTAGTTATGTTTTACACGGAAGTACTATTTCTGTGTGCATAGTTTATATCAAACCAAGCGCTAGCGACAGCGATTACATGAGATGGTTTTGCAAGGTAGAAAGCTTCATTAATACTTTAAAAGGCACAGTCCTAATTTGTGGCGACATTAATCTAAATAGTGCATCACTGAATATTAACAACTACTTTAATTACTTCTTGTCATATTGTAACTTGTCAGAAAATAATCATGTAAGAAATATTTATGGTGGAAAGTTGGATATTATGCTGACGCGGGACAACACAAACCTGCGTGAAATAATTGTTAGAGCTACACAAGGGATTGTACCTCCTGATGCTTACCACCCTCCTCTTGAAATTTATATCAAAATTTCAGCTTCTCGTTGTTCAGATCATTTCGAGCCTGCTACTTTAGATGTGCGTAAGGACTGGAATTTTATAAAAGGTAACTATACGGCATTACATGACTTAGTTTCTAATTTCTCATGGAATGACCTCTATGAAATGAATGACGTTCATCAAAGCGTAAATTATTTTTATGATATCATGTATAATATGTTCGACACCTGTATTCCTAAAAAAGTACGTAAAACTACTCCAAGCAGAAGATACCCGGTTTGGTTTACGCGCGATATTATTGAGGACACGAAACTTAAGTTGAAGCTCCACCGCCAATGGAAGCACACCGGCTCCCAAGATACTTATTATTTCTTCTCTGCTCTAAGATCAAAGCTAAAGGAACGAATTGCTATTGCTTACGATACTTATCTGGCTAGAATCGAGCAAAATATCAAGTCCAATCCTCGTGACTTTTGGCGCCATGTATCGAGTCTACGATCTATGGGCGGTTTTGAGTCAAAGGTGGACTATAAAGGCATCTCTGTCAGCGGTGTTAAGGCTGCTGAAGCATTTGCTGATTTCTTTTCCAGTGTATTTCTACCTGAAATACCCAAACTCGACTTATCCCAAATAAAAAATCAAAATCCACTACTCTCTAGTAGATATGTTATAGTACATGAGGTCACTCCGAATGACGTAGAGATGGCGATTCGGAGTTTAAAATCTAGCAGCTCCATTGGTCCTGATGGCATTCCTCTTTGGCTTCTTAAGCAAGGCCGTAATTTCTTTGTTAATCCTCTGTGTCACTTGTTTAACCTTGCTCTTAGAGCCGGCCAGTATCCTCCGCAATGGAAGCTCTCTAGAGTCACTCCCATACCTAAAAGCCCCAACAAGTCATGTGTTGAAGAATATCGCCCAATAGCTATACTTTCTACTCTGGCTAAAATATTTGAACATATTCTCCATACAAAAATGTACAAACAGATTGAACCATTCCTATGTAATGAGCAACATGGTTTTAGAAGGAAAAGGTCAGTCAACACTAACTTGTTAACTATGGTTGACTTTATTTCTGACCGACTCGATCACGGGGGACAAGTGGATGTCGTATACTTCGATTTCCGGAAGGCTTTTGATAGGGTTAACAACGACATACTGCTAGAAAAACTTTCTCTTTTGGGTCTGGCTCCAGGTTTTCTGCAGTTTATCGCGGACTATCTCCGTGATCGCCAGCAGTATGTGAGGCTTGGATTGTACGAATCCCAGCCTTATCATACGCGCTCTGGAGTAAGTCAAGGATCAATTCTTGGCCCTCTTCTATTTATAATGATGATTAACGATCTCCCCACAGTCATCAAATACTCGAAATGTCTTCTCTATGCGGATGACATCAAAATTTTCCGTGAAATTCAAACGGAGCAGGATTGTGCATTACTTCAGTACGACATTGAAGCTGTATTTCAATGGAGCGTTGAAAATAAAATGGAGTTCAACCTATCAAAATGTTCTGGGATGACTTTCAGTCGAATGCGACGACCAATTAACTACGACTATACACTTGGCACGGAAATAATCGCAAAAACACAAACAATTAAAGATCTTGGAGTCACATTTGATCGAAAACTGACATTTCACGACCATATCATAACATTGACACAAGAATGTTATCGGCGCTTGGGTTTCGTGCTTCGTAATTCGCGTGATTTCCACAACATTAGTGTGATCAGAATCATCTTTTCTGCATTGGTTCGCAGCAAAATTGAGGCAAGTGCATGTGTCTGGCATCCCTATGAGAGCACTTATGCACTCATGCTTGAGAAGGTCCAAAAAGCCTTTTTAAGATATTTATACAAACGTATTTATGCCTACTATCCTTACATGTACCCAACGAAATTCCTACTGGGATGTCTAGGATACAACTCCCTTGAAGTCAGGAGATGGTATGACCAAATAACAACCATGTGCAAAATACTGAGAGGGTTAATAGACGCTCCCGATCTGAATAACGAGCTCTGTAGGCTCTTTGTACCATACAAGTATTGTCGTGGTAGGACGCACAATCTGTTTGCTGTCCCGCGGTGCCGTACTGTAGCACGTTCTAGATCACCGATTCCGCGAACTCTCAACGCTCTTAATGCTCTTCTTAATAGCGCACCCGATTTTGATGTTTTTTCGGATGATTGGAACGTGATCCAGTATGAATGTTTGCATTATTGTGAAATTAACTCATGATACCGCATACTTCATGTAGTTATTAAGTCGATTATTGATCTGTTTCATTTTTTACTATAGTTATATATTGTTATTATTAACTTAATTAGTGTAATTGGTTTATCCGTTCTAATTGAAATAAATAAATGTTTAAATGTTTAAATAGACAGTACATTAAAACGATGGTATTATTGAATAAGTAGCTTTTGCTCGCGGCTTTGCCCGCGTGAAGGAGTTTTCCGGGATAAAAGTCTCGCTAATAAAGTATCTGATTAAATTATAGTTATGGCTCACTATTTTGGTCATAGTGGCTTCCACTTAAAAGGGAGATATATGCTGTTGTGGACTTTTATTTAAAACTATTTAAGACAAACAATCCTACGGTACATCATCTTCAACTCCAACGGTTCAGGCAGCGTACGCCAAGATAGCAATTTTTTCGACTTACTTGATATGTATCGTTATATTATGACCAATTTACTCAAAATCATTATAAATTGTAGCCTATGTGCTATAAATTTCGGTTTATCCGTGAACCCTGTGAAATGTCAGGCCATTATTGTAGGTAGTTTCAGGATGATCAGCAAGGTGGATAATACGATCATTCCACCCGTTAGATTCAACGGTACAATCATTCCCTGGAGCTCTAGTGTTCGAGATCTCGGTCTGCATATCGATTCTACCCTGAGCTGGAGGCCCCAGGTAACGTCAGTCTGTCAGAGAGTCACCGGTACCCTTCGTGCTCTTTACCGCCTGAAGAACTTTCTCCCGCCCAAGACCAAGACTCTACTGGTGCAATCCTACTCAACAAACAACAAACTAGACCGACTTCTAAATAACTGCATTCGATTTGTGTTTAACCTCCGTAAATATGACCACATTTCTTCCTATCGTCTACAACTTAAATGGCTGCCTATAAGTCAGCGGCGTTCGTTGCGAGCACTAACTACTTTATTCTCTTTTCTTAACTCCCTTACTCCTCCTACTTACTTATCTTCAAATTTCCAATACCTCTGTAATAGTCACGATAGGAACCTTCGCTCAGCTAACAATCTTCTCCTTAAATGCCCACGTCATAGCTCTGACTTTACTCACTGTTCTTTCGCTGTCCAATCTATTCTTCTATGGAATTCACACCCAACCGAAATCAGATCGTCAACCACTCGGTTTGCCTTCAAAAACAGTCGACAGTTACTGCTGAATGAAGCGGAATAGTCACCACCTTAACTTATAATATTACATTATATTCTTATGTATATATGTATATTTATACGTATATGTTTATGTAATTATAATATGTATTTTATGTATTTTGATAGTTACAATGTTACTTATATTGTATTTATAGTTATTATAGGTATTTTATATATACCTTCTTTTTCAATGTCATATTATCGTGATGCACCTACCTTGATTATCTCTGCACCACCCTAAGGTTGACTGGTAGAGAATGCCTATGGCATTAAGTCCGCCTGTATACATTTGTATATTAAGTGCAATAAATAAACTATTCTGATGCATAACCAATATTACTGTGAAGTTTCATCCAAATCCGTTCAATAGTTTTTTCGTGAAAGAGGAACAAACATCCATGCATCCATCCTCACAAACTTACGTATTTATAATATTAGTAGGAAATTATTAAGTTCAGATGGTGTTTCGTAGCTTCGCAGTAAATTAAACAATAACAAAGAATCAGAACCACAGAGGAAGTCAAATTATTGGAACGTCAGTTCAACTTGGCACTGACGTCGAGTTATTTGTTTTAAATATGGTCGAAGTGATGAGATTCTAGCGCATTTGGAACTGGTATATGTGTACGTACGTTGGTCGCTATCCGGGCGGATATAAAACATATCCTGCCACCAGCAAAATTGACTAATCAAAATAACGTTTTTATGTACATAATCAATGGTTACGAGAGTACAGCGGCGATAGCCTAGTTGGTTGTGGAACGGACTGCCGAGACGAATGTCCGCAGGTTCAAATCCTAAAGGCAAACCTCTGACTTTTCTAAAAAAATATGTGTATTCTTTGTGAATTATCGATTGCTTTAACGACGAAGGAAAACATCGTGAGGAAACCTGCATACCTGAGAAATTCTGCATAGGAATTTTCGAGGGCGCGTGAAGTCTACCAATCCGCACTTGGCCAGCGTGGTAGACTAAAACCTAATCCCTCTCAGTAGGAGAGGCGGCCTGTGCCCAGCAGTGGGACAGTATATAATACAGGGTTGATATTATAATCAATGGTTGCTGATAGCTGATTGGTAGACTTCACGCACCCTTAAAATTCCTATAGAGATCTTCTCAGGTATGTGGGTTTCCTCACGATGCTCTCCTTCACTATTAGGAGTTGTAATATATAATTTTAAATATATCGCCCGCGTATTGTGATGGATTAAGACACAAACCAAGGCGTGGCGGCAGAAATGGTCTCTCTCAGAAATCTCCGAGTGTCACGTCCTTTGCTACATTTCAAGGTTTTAGAAGTTAATCTATTGAGAGACGATAACAGCTTCCTTGATTTTGATGCATTCTATTGTAAAATTTACGAGAAATCGTTGTTAATGTTTAAATGTGAAAATGTTTGGTAGATTATTTCATCTGCTGAAATTATTTTTGGGACATCTATACACCATAATCCAGGGTTTAAAACCTGGATTTCAATAAAATAATGGTTGCGATTATCGGAAAAATGAAATTGGAATTATTACAATTATAATCGGGTATTATTAGAATAATCTTCCGAATGTCCGCTCTATACAATTATTAGAACCCTGGATTCTATAGATATTTATTTTTGAAAGGTTTTTATCGGCAGCTGTGACGATTGCTATCAGACGAGCTACATGCTCGCCTCGTCATTTAGTTGGAAAACCATTAAAAACGACGAGGTTGCTTACATTCTCTTACGATCTACGACAAATTTTATCAAAACGTTCCAGAACTTTCTACAACACCCCATTACCCATCCTTACCCGTTGCCGAGCTGTGTTTTTACAGAAACTTTTATGGGCTTAAACTTTGGACCGGTGTTGTTTCAAGTTTAATTCATTAGCCGAGAATGTGTGGGACAAAATGGCTGCCCTTTATTCACAAGGTAATCCCTGCATTTATATATTATAATACATACATGGTATCACGGCTCTATCCCATAGTGGTAGGTAGAGACTATGGATTGCCACTTTGCACGATTCTGGTATATTTCTCGCGCTTCCTCCACATTCATTAATCTTTTCATGTATTCCCGCGCGTTCCGGGTACTTTAGTAGCCTTTACTGAGAATGTCAGATATCTGAAATTTGAAGGTTCGGTGCGGTCGACCCCTACCGTCCAGCCACATTCGCCTTATAAAACCTCTTTGTCAGTCTCTTATCATCCATCCATCCATCAACTATTATGCAGTTGTTTTATTACATTTAAACAACCAGACCATATGAGCATGCCACTCACCTAATGGTAAGCGATACGACCTTCTATATATTATAAACAATGCAACATTCTAAAGAACTTTGAATTACAAACTGCGTGGTACTCCACTGAACTCGTCATCCTGATGCGTAAGATGCAAGTCTCACAATGCTCAGTAATTACGCTGGCTGCAAAGTTCTTCAAATTGGAACATAACAACGCATGCACTCTCCCCCCGAGGCAATTCTTGTGCGCTTGGTCTCCACACCAAATACACGCCCATGCACGGGAGCACATTTGCCGCGACCCTAGGCACACAGTTAATTGTGCATACCTCATGGTTGCTAAATACACATTAAGGACTATAAGGGTTCGCGAACATGTCCCCTCCCTCTCCCTTCCAACTATCCTGAAAGGGCTCCTTCTCCTTCCTCTTCTCTTCCTTCACTCTATTTATTATTCCCCTCCCTTCTTCCTCCCTGAGACCAGATAGCGGTGGGTCGCCAGCGTACCGTTCGCTGGCACCCTTGGTGATAACGGCAGGCGCTACTAATTCTTCACAGGGACTGCCGTGGTGGCTAAGTCGGGGAATCGCCTGTATACCGTTCGCAGGGTAACCCCGGTGATAACCACGGAAGATCTCCAAAAAAAAACACAACAGTTGCAGGCTAAGAATGCTTGGCGTTAGTGGTAAGCCACTACCGCCAAGCATTCTTGGGCTGCAACTGAACGGTTGTGTTGTCCACCTAGATATCTCGTATACGCGAGAACTATTACTAGTAAAACAATAAATGGTTCATCGTTTAACCTACAAAGAAATATATTCAAAATTTCTGGGTGGACTTAGGTTAAATTTTCATGATGGCAATTTTTTAACAACTATGAGTTTGATTTATTTTTTATTGCTTTGAATGACAAGATGTGCTTGCCTTTCGCCTGATAGTAAGCGATACGACCGCCCATAAACAGTAGAAACGCCATCCATAACCTTGAATTACAAAGTATTGTTTGCTATTCCACTGCGCTCGCCATCCTGAGACATGAGATGTTAAGTCTCATTTAGTCCAATAGTTACAATGACTACAATATCTTTCAAACTGGAACACAACAGTGACTACATTCTGCTGCTTGGCAGCAGAAATAGACATTGTGGTGGTACCTACCCAGGCGGATTATTACATATGAGAGACCACCAGTAAAGATTAGGGAAGGTTACCTTCAATATACAATGTGCAGTCATTTATTGACATATTGCGTATGGAATATTGTAAGGCGCTTGCGAACAATTGCATACTGGAACAACTATATTCATACAGCATGACATCCAATACTACAATGTTTATAAATTCACAGAAATAGACACCGTATTTATGCAAAAGAATTCTGGCAAAACCCTACCGAATTACGACAATTTCGCTGCATCACGTAAAAACAAATAAAATTTCACGCACGTTACCGCTGGCAAAAAAGGAAAACTTCACAACTTCGCAAGAACATTTTATCTAACACAATATTCCATGCGCAATTTCCATATGGTACATACACGACCTTCGACATTATCTCGCGAACTTTGATAAACTCAACAGTGATTTATTGCGTTCGACTTTTTGTTTCGCCCTCAGTTTCCAGATTTCATCAAAACGCTTCCGAGAAAACAAACGAAGTTTTTGCATCAATTTATGGAATCACTTTTATATTTCTTGGTAAATGTTTACAGTCATAAAGGCGGTGAATGGAAGAGCGAATGTGAATGTGGATGCAAGAGCCGGTATGGGTCAACCACACCGAACCTTCGAAAGTCAGATAATTGACATTCTCAGTAAAGGCCAGGGCATAAGTATCCGGAACCGGCGGGAATATATGAAAAGATTATTGAAGGTGGAGGAAGCGCGAGAAGTATGTCAGAATCGTGCAAAGTGGCAATCCATAGTCTCTGCCTACCACTATGGGACAGAGGCGTGATATTATGTATGTATGTATAAAGGAGGTTTGCAGTATGGTATCAGTTGGTACACTGTACTATAAACATCATAGTTTGTGGTAGGATATTTGTATCCGCCTGGATAGCAACCCTCATACACAATCCGCACTAGGTCCGTTCCACAACAAATTAGGGATAGAATAGTTGGTTATGGAATGAACTGCCGAGACAAATGTCCACAGGTTTAAATCCCAAGGGCACATACCTCTGACTTGTCTAAAATTATACGTATATTCTTCGTGAATTGCTTTCTTTAACGGAGAAGGAAAACATCGTAAGGAAACCTAAATAATTATAACTAAAATGCTGGTCATTCAAAAAGTCAAATTCTACTTACATTTTACAATTATAAAAATAATATTATATAGTATAATAAAATCCGAAAATTATCTCTTTTTCAATACAATTCATGCTTCATCGTTCTTTAAATTATATGCTCTAAAGTCTAGATGGCAGTGTTTTGTTTTGAATTAGTAAGATGAAAATTCTTTTGAAATGTCTGCTATCGTCTCGCCAGACTTGAAGCAATCTCGTATAAGTCACATTGTTCAATATTAAAAAGGATTACTGTCCCCCGCGGGTTTGCTTTTAATATACAAGATACCATCGTACCAACCTTTGTCCTGCTATTTATATATTTCAACTTAATTGTTTTCAGTGTTAAATACTTTTTACTAGTTCAAAGACTTGGCTCAGTATTTACTTGAGATAATTTGACGTTAACCCATTCTAGGAAAGCTATACCCTGAAAAACCATGTTAGGAAAACCCAATTGGTCTAGGAACGGAAACCAGTCTAAACCCCTTCAGCCACTACACTAAAAAGGACATAATAATATGTACCATTACGTAATTTTTCCTTTTCAGGGATAGAGACTTTCTCCCCTCTCACTTTCCAATACAACTCCTATGAGCTAGGATCAGCAGTGTCACGCATTATGACACCGAGCGGGGAAGTTCGGCGAGTCTCAGGAACACAAATTAGTCTTAGCCCGCAACAAAATCAATCATATAGAAAGATATCGAAGAGGTGGGGAAATAAGGAGAGGAGAGACATGATAATGAACTTAGGAGGCATTTTAACCTCAAGTATAGAAACGTTTACAACAAGATAAGCTAGTTATAAAGCACCACGGATAAAATTAAAAGAAAGGGTCCTATCACATGAGCTGTTAGATTTGATTACAATAGATATAACAAAAATTCCGCCTAGTCTCTACAAGGTCCATGTAGTATACAACCCCAGATGTTATTCGCATACTGTTTAACATGATGTAAATTTAGGAGTAGGTAGTAACTCACCCACATTCGCTACCTATTAGTCTGATGTAATAGAGGCCATATTGCCATTTACCGGGCACGTTTCCAGACTCCGGGCCAACACCGAGTAAAACCTAATAAAATACTTTATTTATCACGTAGGCGAACAAAGTTGCACTTATGACACGTCAAAACAATTTATAGGAATAATTATTATTATTTCTGAATAACACCGAAGGCAACTTATATAACTACGGATATTTTAAATCTATATATATAAAAGAAAGTGGTGTTAGTTACACTATTTATAACTCAAGAACGGATGAACCGATTTGGCTGAAAATTGGTGGAGAGGTAGCTTAGAACCAGGAGACGGACATAGGATTTTTATCGACGTGGACGTGACATAAGACGTGGTATAAGAAAGCAAAATTTGGTACAGAGATAGTATAAGACCCTGGGAAGGATATAGGCTACTATCCCGCGAAAATATATAGCGGGACTTTTACCCCGGAGAACTCCTTCACGCGGGCGAAGCCGCGAACAAAAGCTAGTTAGGGATAAAATTCTTATGGAATACAAAGCATAAGGTAAAACAAAATAGCCAGCTCGGATCGGCAGGTAGGGGGAAATATAAGGCTAACCCGTCGCGATCCTCACCAGTGAGATGAGCCCTAGCCTAGCTAACCTACCAGCCTTTCACTAGCTACCTAAGAGATGACTACTCGAAGAAGAAAGACAGAAAAAACTTACTTATTTACATAAGTTTTAAATGAACAAACAACTCGACGTTTTTATTAGTAGACTTTGACAGTCACGTATAAAACACAAACGCGTAAACTTAACCGCACGTGCGCTGAGTTAAAGTAATATTTTTTAGAACAAAAAGATATTAGAACTTCTAAGAGCACTCATATATAATGTAGGGTATAAGATAGTTTCAGAAATGTACAAATATTTTTGCACTTATTAAAAATTTTGGCGCAATGGCATGCGCCATCACGCCTTTCCCAAAGGGGTAGGCAGAGGTGAAATTGGCGCAACCACTTTTCGCCATGTGTATTCCGGTACATGATGTCATGAGGGCCGAATCTAAAACCTTATCAGGCACAAATTCCAGATTTCGGATTGATACTGAGTTGAAAAACCCAATATCACTTTGTTCGACCTGGGATTCGAACCCGTAACTTCAGAGCGGTGTCACACAGTGCAGGCAAGTCATAGGCAGTCAAGCAATTTTCGCGCAAGCGGTAGGGCACCGTTCTGAGGTCCTGGGTTTGAGTCCCGGGCTGGGCAAAGAGATATTTACGTTCGTTTGCTCAGTATTAGCCCGGAGTCTTGAATTTATGCCCGATATGGCGATAGGCTTGCCACTATCACATCGTGGGACAGAACACACTAGGCGAAAAGTGGAAGCCCTAGTAGGGCCTCTACATAACTCTTCGGGTATAATGCGTGAAGTTTTTATAAAAAAAGATCATATTTTGGTTTTTATCCTAAGTTTTTACAAGCTTTTTATAATGGTGGAGGAAGCAGCTGAGTATAAAGGCAGAAAAACTGGGCATAATGAGACAACTTTATGTCTTAGTGCGACCAGAGCAGTGGTCTGCCACGCAGATGTAATTCAAAGTTCTATATAGTGTTGCTATTGTTTATGGTCGTATTTACCATCAAGCAACCGGCATGCTCATTTCGTTATTTCTCTCTCTCTCTTCTTGACTACTCTTCCCACATGATGACAAAGTCACTCTTCTTCACATTTTTAATCCACTACGACCGTTTCGTTTATCTGAAATAAAAAAAAACATATTTAAAAGTAGGTGAAAGCATTTCGTTATACCTTTCTCTCTCTCTCTCTTCCTGACTTTTCCTGACTAGTCTTCCCACACAATGTCGTGGTCAGCTTTCGCTCGACTCGCTTATCTGAAATAAATCCAATAATTAAAAAGTAAGTAAACACAATAGTTCAGAGTATAAATAAAGAACTTTAAAATATCATAAAGCTGAACTCATTCCAACACATGTCAATGTAAGTCCTAACGTTTTGTAATATGAAAATGAGAATAGTATGTATGGAAATTTAAATGATGTTAGAAGTGGTCATGCTACGAAGATCTAATAGGCTATTACGTTTTCTTAGTGTTTTGGGAGTTTGCCAATTCACCTAGCGTATCTTGGCATGTTTTGGCAAAAGCCCAGTTCCAATTGTTAAGGTATAGGTGGGTTGATAACGAAGTTTTATGAGGAATTCTAAGCATATATATGAGTGATATTTTCTTATATAGAGTGATATATTGCTGCTTCCTTGGTGTAGTTGTAATGTGGGTTATGGAAGGAGCTGTAAGTTCGAATATCAGATTGAGATACTTGGATTTTCTAAACACAATTATACAAGGACTGTACCTTTAGAGAGATTTGACGTTTCATTGAGTTTTTTTTTCTGGTACGGCAAAGTATCCTGTAAGTAAAAAGTAGATATATGCTGTCGTAGTCTTCTATTTAGAACTATTTAAGACAAACAAACCAACGGTAGATCATCTTTGTCTAACTCCAAAGGTTCAGCCAGCGTGCGCCAAGATAGCAATTTTTTCCGACTTACTTGATATGTATCGTTATATTATGACCAAATTACACAAAATCATTATAAATTGTAACCTATGTGTTATTTTGATGTATAACCAATATTACTGTAAAGTTTCATCCAAATCCGTTCCGTAGTTTTTTTGTGAAAGGGTAACAACCATACATATATCCATCTTCATAAACTTTCGCATTTATAATTTTAAAGTATGATTATATTGATAGTCATGTGCATATATTTCATTCAAATTCATTTTTTATAATGTGACTTATGCTAAAATTAAAAAAAAAAACGTAGTTATATTAGAATTAAACTTGTAGTATAGACATTTGAATAATTTGGTCACCCACTTTTCATTAGAAGTAGATTTACTTATGTTGTCGTAATTATAAAGAATTATCTTTACCTAATAAAAAAAAACGTTATCCCTTAATACTTCGTAGAATAAATTTCACGATAATAAAACTACGACTAAAAGCTAATAAATAAGTATGTAATCATTATGTAAATTGGCTAAAAAACAAACAATTAAACAGCTGTATATCTATTCCTATTATAATAAGGTACGTCGGGCCTAAATGGCCAATATTATGAAATTTTGAAAATAATAAAACACATTTGTTACTAAAAAAGGAAAGAATAAAAACTTTTTAACAGTAAATTAAACCGCTTTAAAAACAAAATAAACATTACTTATATACTACGGGATAGCAATCTCGGAGTTGCAGTTTTGAATTGTGGACTGATTAATTGCCAAGCTAGATAAATACTTGAACAAATTGTATCTGGAAAAAAAACTGTCGAATTGAGAACCTCCTTTTTTGAAGTCGGTTAAAACAATATGTAACTTGCTTCAGGACCTATATGTAAAGTAATTTTATGTGTCGCATAACCAATTAAGTAATTAATTTATGGTTAATTTTCTTTCAACGTAAGCATTTATTGTTCCTAAAACTAGGTTAAGCTAAATTTTAATAATGTTACTATCATATTTGTTAAACCAAATATTATGTCCCTGTAACAAAAGCCCGGTTGGAGAAATTAAAACATAAACTAACTGAAAAATTGAGTGTACCTCTAAAATGAACTACCCTTGTAGTATCCACAGGGCTATAAATATTGGAATATTAAAACCCCAAAAAAAAATTATTACGTACTGTATTTAATATATTTTGTAAATTTAAATACCTCTTCACATCTAGATCAGTTTCATTGGGCAAAACATTACTTTTTTACATTACATTAATATTTGGGCCATCGTCATTCATAGACGTCTAGAAAGAAATTATAAGATCTGCATTCTAAAACGCACAGTCGTAATGAAGATTTTACCAAATTTAAATCTTATTCTAAAATATTTAAACAGGTTTGTCATAGAGCTAAGTCCCTATACTTAAGTAATAAGATAAAAAAATCTAGAAATAAAATACTTTTTTTGGAGTGTAATTAACAAAGAAACTGATAATGCTAAACCTCGTGAAACGGAGTTCAGCCTCAATATTTATAAACAAGTTACTAATTTAGACGTAGCTAGGGCTCTTAAAAAAATCCATTGATATATACCGGTTTTTATAACAAAAATAATCTCCCATAATTGCCAACAAATAATTATTACAAGAAAATATATCTAATTGTGGAGATCCATCTTCATTCCACAGTGTTAACAGCTGAGACATAAAAAAAACATTTAAATTGATCAATATTACAAAACACATGTGAATTCTGGGGTATTTATTAAAAAATACACTTGTAAAGTATGGCCAGAGCTTGTCAAAATTTAAACACGAAGATGTACCAACTCAGTAACTATGTTTTTTTGGCTTATATGAATGACTGATTTTGTTGTTTATTTCCAGTGGTATGTACCAATTATTTCTTGGAATATATGCAAAAATATTAACAGGAATTTAAAATCTCCTTAATAATATACACGATTTTAGAGTGTAGTCCGAACTATACCTGTGAAGGTTCTATTTCACTCGCTCATTTCTAAAAGTATTGTACCCTTTTAAAGCCTTATAAAACACTAACAATTATTTTTAAAGAAATAAAAAATATTAAAGTTTTGTATATTTAATAAAATATAACTAAGTTATAAACTATGATGTTTTGTATATAATTCTTATAAAAAAAAAAATTCGCGAACACTTTAAAATGTCCGACTTTTCCCCAACTTACCCTACATTACAGTTGAAATTCATTAAAATGAGAACGTTAGCACCATTAAAACGAGCCTATACTATATTTAAAATTAATGTATCTATAATCATCTAGAAAAAGTAATAAAAGACCATTGTTCTACTTTACATGGTAATTTTTTCCACTACAGACCACCTACATAATAATCTACGAAATAAAATAAATAGTTCTTTATATGTTATAAATCTTTGAGTACAATCAAATTATCGCTTTTGACAAGGACGTTACAATGCTATTAAGACTATTTATATTTACTATAATTACTGTTTTATTTTGTGAGAATGAAGCCGCGAAGATATTGGCCGTTTTCCCCATGCCTTCAATTAGTCATCAAGTCACCTTCAGGCCGCTGACGCATGAGCTAGCCAGGCGAGGACACGAAGTGACAGTCATCACGACCGACCCCGCCTTCGCTAAAGGAGAAGCGCCGAAGAACTTAAGAGAAATTGACGTCCATGACGCAGCATACAATCTATGGAAGAAGAGTCTCGGATCCTTCGCGACAGGGAAAATAGAAGACCAGACAAACATGTCGCTTCAATTGTTTTCAAGCATTTTCGAATCGGAACTACAAACACCTCAAGTTCAAGAACTGATCAAGAATAGAAATGAGACCTTTGATTTATTGATATTGGAACTGTGTGTGACATTAACTCTGGGTTTTACTCATATATTCAAAGCACCAGTGATCTTGGCTAGTTCTTTAGGTGGGGTACCTCACACTTACAATATTTTTGGGTCTCCTTCTCATCCAATTATTTATTCCACGTTAACAACGTTTAAAATTAATAACAAGACTGTGTTTGATAAGTTAATTGATTTATTCTTATACATATACGGATTTTACACGTTTAGGAATTTGGAATTATTTAATAATGCCATATTAAAGAAATATTTAGGAAATGATACACCGACATTGACAGAGTTATCTGATAATATACATATGATATTTTTGAACGTGCATCCTATTTGGGATGACAATCGTCCCGTTCCCCCTAATGTGGTATACATTGGCGGGATTCATCTAAAACCTCCAAAGGAATTGCCTGAGGTAATTTTTCAGAAATATTAATTATTGTATTAAATAACAGACTCCGCTATTAAATTGATTTAAAAAAAAATAGATATCTTCAGTTCTGAAAAGCTTCTTTTCATTCCGTTACTTATGACATTATATCTAGCTTGTTGATTATTTACCTTCGATGCATAATATATTTAAACAAGTAAGGGAAAGTGCTACCCAATAATTGAATACAAAACTATTTCAACAAAAAATAAAAATCTCACTCAATGTGCTACCAATTCTGGAAACCAAACCTTCACGGACAACATTTAATGTACGCTGCTAGATTAAGCAGGCGTCTGAACAAAATAAGAAAAACCACATGATACATTTTTAATTTTTTTTCAGGATCTCAAATCTTACCTCGATTCTTCGAAATATGGAGTCATCTTCTTCAGCTTAGGCACAAATGTAAGGTCTTCAAGTCTACCACAAGAGATACTTCAGACCATACTGAAGGTATTCTCCGAATTGCCATACGATATCCTGTGGAAGTGGGATGAAGATGAGATGCTTGACAAACCTAAAAACGTGAGAACAAAAAAATGGCTACCGCAACCTGATTTGCTAAGTAAGTACACTTCATTGAAGAAATGTTTCTTTAGCTTAGAAGAAAGAAAAGGGACTGTTGTTACGCGTAGTTTCGTTATAGAAGCAATATCAGAAAACTTTGAGGTGTTGCCAAAACTATTTAAAGTAATGGAAAATTAAGTATTTTTTGAAAGTTTTGTAAAATTAGGCGGCGTTTTTAGAGACACCCGATATAACTAAGAAAAACCAATTACAAATATTTTGTACAATTCTATATCCGATGTAAAATCTCCTTCGTTACAGGACATCCAAAGGTAAAACTCTTCATAACTCAAGGAGGTATCCAATCAACGGACGAAGCCATCACAGCCGGAGTTCCATTGCTCGGTATACCGATGATGGCAGACCAGTGGTTCAACGTGGAGCGATATGTCCAACTCAAAATAGGCGTGAGACTGGATTTAAATGATATTACCCAAGATACTTTAAAGAATGCTATTAATACTGTGATAGAAGACGGAAGGTTGGTATCTTAACATTAATGATAGAAAATTAATGTTATGTCTTATTTCTACAGAATTAAACGATTCGGCATTAAAGTTGATGGAAACTAATCACTATTATTTTACATTACATCAAATCTTGTGATTTCGGGAGTGAAGTCCTCCCCACAGTGCTTCCTCGATGGCCTTCGTCCAACGAGGTCTAAAAAATATTTCTACCATAGGCAGCGACTCTGCTGTACTCCTGGCATTGCCGACTTTCATGGGTGGTGACCATTTATCATTAGGTGGGCCGTTAGTTAAACTGATAATAGTTATACTATGCATAAAACAAAAATCCTTTTTGAATTAAAACAAGACAAGAAATCGAGACGAGAGAATTTTTCGTCTTTGTCCATCCGGGTCAACTGATGACAATTTATTTTTTATGATAGTAAACCTTTATTATTAAAAGCTTAATAGTAATGACACCACAAGTTTTGAATCTTAGCTTGTATCTTACGAGTCTTCTCTATTTTGATATTCTTGATTCCAGTTACCGTCGAAATATTGAGAAACTCCGTGATGTGGTTCACGACCAGCGTCAGGGCCCTTTGGAATTAGCGGTGTGGTGGACAGAGCATGTATTGAGACATGGCGGGGCGCGACACCTCAGGTCTCCGGCCGCCAACATGTCTTGGACGCAGTACTACGAGATACAGCTGCTCTCAATATTGCTCGCTGGATTAATAATAGTTGTATCGTCAGTAATATTTATTTTGCGTCGGTGTGTCAGAATTTTTAAGATATCAATTAAAACTAAAACGTCATAAATGTGATATTCTTTCAAAACATTATTATTAATAATTTATTATGTTTACGTGAATTTAAGACATTAAAATTAAACTATTTTTCGAATTTTATCGCGGTTTTAATATTTTAGTTTTCTCTCGACGTTTCAAAGGTTTCGTTTGCAGTATCGTAGTCACGGACGGGGCTGATGTGTTCGTCATCCGCAGAGTCAAAGTTACAATATTTCCTTACATTTTACGATTATACAACTTTTTAAATTTTAGCTGTTGGTAATCCGATCTACGCAGCATGAGCTCACAGTGTCTTGAAGTCTGAATTATAATTGTAAAAGAATGAAAATTTTAAAATAGTGTTATATATAAACCTCAATAATATACAATAATAACATGATTTAATGCATAATGCATGCACACACACTCACAAACTATATACTATAATGAACGAAACTAAAAAGCAAAGTACAAGATTTGTTTCATTTCAAGGCGCAGATGTCTTGCATCGCGGTATAATGAAATTCTAATGTCACGCCTCTGAAGCGTACGTGCTTAGAGTTAATAAGAATGTCCCGAAGTCACTCGGCATCGCAATCCTCGGTAGCTTTTATGCGAGTGTGATGTAAACGAGGTGAATAGAGGGATGCAGAGGGTCCTGGCGGGTATCAAAAATCTAATAAGGGGAATATTGATTCAAAATTACAACTTAAACTGATATATTCCAATATGGCCAACGGCGACTCTGTTGTCCGTATTGGAAAAGTTACAAATTAGAAAATGCCTTTAAGCATAATTAAATACCTTTAAGCATTGACGTATATTCTATAGACACAAACGTCAATGTAAACTATTTGTTCAAAATCTAAACTAAAATGACAACCAAAACGTTGTAACCTTTTTATTCACTTGAACAACAATAATTTTACTTATTTGACTAATATTTTTTATTCACATCCAGGTTTACACTTAAACTCGAGTTCTTATATTATGAGCGCCACTCCGTACGCAACCACAAGCTGTCAATATTGACCATACTAAAGTCAGTTTGAATGGATTGCAGTTCAATTCAGTTGAATACAGTGAATGTCCGGAACGCCAAATGTAGTACGTAGTACATATATATCGATGCCTTTAAGGTACCTACTTGCCGTTATAGCAGGTGCTTACCCTTCGGTTTTTGAACGTTAGTTCTACTCCCAATAACGCTATGGCTTCTTTTTAAATGCCCAATAATTACATTGGTTACAATATTCTTCACTCAAACACAACAGGATGCATGCTTGGCAGTAGAAACCGGCATCGTCGTGATACTTACCTGGTATTTGCTGGTGATAGGATATATTTTATATCCGCCCGGATAGCGACCACCGTACATAAGGTGTTGACACCCGCCATAGTGGCCCACGTAAGTCTGTCGCGTTCCGGGATCAGCCTGTGTATATCCGGTTCCAACAGGCCGGCATTATTGTCTCGTCTACTGAGAGGTAGTCGTCTCTCATCAGTCGACATTATCTTGGACCCCACTCCAATTACCATAAGGTATAGTGGGGTCTGCGGCGGTGGAAGCGGCGATAGCCTAGTTGGGTGTGGAACGGACTGCCGAGACGAATGTCCGCAGGTTCAAATCCCAAGGGCACACACCTCTGACTTTTCCAAAAAAATCATGTGTGTATTCTTTGTGAATTTATCGTTCGCTTTAACGGTGAAGGAAAACATCGTGAGGAAACCTGCACATCTGAGAAGTTCTCTATAGGAATTTCGAAGGTGTGTGAAGTCGACCAATCCGCACTAGGCCAGCGTGGTGGACTAAGGCCTAATCCCTCTCAGTAGTAGAGGAGGCCCGTGCAGCGGTGGGCAAGTATATAATACAGGGCTGATATTATTATTATAGTGGGGACACTTCACTGTGCACGTATAAAAAACAAAACACTTATAAGTAAATAAAATGGTAGCTGTCGTAAACAATCCATTGATACAAATAATTAGGATTTAGTAGTTTTCCTAATTTTAGTATTACCTTCATAATCAATAAAAACACCAGAAAATTTTGCTACAAAGATCGGAAATGGGTATTGCAAAATACATGTAATAGTGAGGTAAATCATGTCTCTACGTTTGCACAAATATAGACTCTATCCACTCAAACTAGAAACTAAATTAAATTATCAACACCAGAACTGATAACTGCCACTGCATCTATCACTATCACACTTCAAACATATTGGGTTGTTAGAAAGGGATGACATAATATTTTTATAACTAGAGCTGCGAACGCGAATCTGTTTATATATACGCGAGGCGAGGACGAAAACTAAACGATTGCAACGTGCAGTTACTGATTTGTGATAGTATTAAGTATTTATACGGTATATAATTTAAAATGTGTAGTCTTTCAACCCTATTGTTTTTAGTCGGTCTTGTGTTATTGCAAGTAGATTCCGCGCGGATTCTCTGTGTGTTTCCATTTCCAGCAGTAAGCCACCAGAATGTCTTCCATACGTACAACAAAGAACATCTCAGACGAGGACATGAGCTGGTCGTCATCTCTCCAAACCCAATGAAGGATCGTGCTCCGGGAAACATCACAGAAATCGACATCAGTCATACCTACAAAATGCTGTTGAACCTCAAAATGGACGGAGTATTTGTTCCTAAAAGAGGAGTTATCACTACCATGGACAGTCTCACGTCAGTAGAATCATATTCTCAGTTGATAAACATGATGACTGAACAATTCAATCCTCCAGAAGTTAAGAAATTGATCGCGTATAGACATAAAGAGAAATTTGATTTAATAGTAGTGGAAGCACTCCCTTACATGCAAACGATTTACGCCCATCTTTTCAATGCCCCACTGATCTTATTCTCTTCATTACATGGTGTTCCAGACCATTTTGAAGTCATGGGTGCTGTCAGCCGTCATCCTACTTTCTACCCTTATGTATACAGACATAAGCATAGTAATTTAAATTTCTTCGATAAAATACAAGCCGTTTATGACGAATTTAAGCTTCTACGAAGGAACTGGGCTATGGACGATATAGAAACCGAACATTTACAAAGGATTTTTGGTAAAGATGCCTTACCTATTCAAGAATTGAAGAATCGTGCTGAGCTGCTGTTTTTGACTGGACATGCGATTATAGGGAATAACAGACCGGTCCCACCCAACGTTATTTATTTGGGTAGCGGTATACATTTGAAGCCGGTCAAGCCGCTGCCAGAGGTTTGTTTTTTAATCATTTAATATTTATAATTTATAAATAATGATAATATCGGCTCTGCGTTATATATTGTTATAACTATTTTATTGCGGTTTTCGTATTAAAATTTTCTCCCATATATATTTAAGGTAAACATTCATTAATTCTTCAAATATTTCAAAAGATCTGTTGACATGGTTCTCAATTAAAGACTTTTAAAACTATATTTACCTTAAAAACACTGTGACTTCAAGACGTTGTGAGCTTATTCTCCGTAGATCAGACCACCAACAGCTACAATTTTAAAAGTTGTAAAATTGTAAAATGTAGGTAGATATTGTAACTTTGACTTTACGGATGAACAACACCTCAGTGCCCCCAATGACTATGAAGGCTGCAAAGTCTTCGAAACGTTAGGAGAAAACTAAAACATTAAAACCGCGTTAAAATCCAAAAATAGTTAAATTTTAATGTCTAACATTCGCGTAAACATAAGAAATCATTATATTTACCTACTTTTTAGGACTGAATTAGTACCTATTCGTACTCCTTGTACCCAAAAACTAAAAAAAGTCATGATAACCATTTTTGAATGCTGTTACGGGCTTCACATTTAGATTTTTGTAAATTTGGATCTATCATTGGCAAGTAACATTTATATAAGATGATTGCTCGTAGCTCCGAAAAAGTTTTTCCGGGACAAAGTTTTTCAGAATAAAAGTCCCGCTATATATTTTCCCAGAATAGACTATGTTTTTCCCAGGGTCTCAAACTATTACTGTAACAAATTATACCGAAATCCGAAATGGGTTTGTTTTTAATTTAGCGCGATCTGACTGGCAGACTAATGCGGCAGGGGGGACTGAGTAGCATTCCTCATGATTTGAGACTTGACTGACGAGGGATAGTCATCTCTTGTCAATTTTGGACCCCACTCAGTGGTAAGTGTACCATCAGGTGCAATGGGATCACTTTAGGTATTTAATGTGCGAAGTAAGAACCACAATGTTGTTGCAATTGAAATTTATCATAATATTGCTATTATTTATAAACAGCTGCCTTCTATCATGAACCCTAATCCAATCTAAGTTGACCCAAATCCTGACCGTTATTATTTATAAACAGGTGCCTTTCATCATGAGCCCTAAACCGGCCCAAACCTTGAACGTAGATATAACGTCTTCACAGGATTTGCAAGCATATTTGGACGATTCGAAGCGTGGCGTCGTGTACGTCAGCCTTGGAACAAACGTGCCAACATCCCTGATGGATGAGGATCTTCTGAATGCATTCCTGACTGCCTTCGCGAGGTTACCGTACGACGTTCTGTGGAAATTGGACGAGAATAACATCCCCGCCGAGAAGCTGTCAAAGAACATAAAGATTGGCAAATGGTTCCCGCAGAGAGATATGTTAAGTAAGTGGGATTTTGTTAAGCGCCACTCAGACGTTATTTCACCAGATATACTCTTTAATATTACTGTTTCTTTTGAATCTGATATTTTTTCTAATATTGAAATAGTTGACAACATCTTTGCGAAGTCTTGGTTGCTTAAGGCTTGACTTCGTTTACATAAAAGTATAACCTTATTTGTATAAGAATGCGAATTGATAATGAAATTAGCTAAATGACTGGCGTTTATTAAACATACGGAGACTTTGGATAAATCACAATAATATGCAGCTAGTACTTACTCGGACTACTAGAGGGTCGTAGCTGTAATGCGTATGCGGTACGGCTATAGCGACGAGGTCTCGTGTTCGAATCCTGGGTCGGGCAAAGTGATATTACGTTTTCCTGGTCAATATCAGCTCGGAGTCTAGAAATATGCACAGTAAATGACAATATACACCCGACTACATAGGACCTAAAGTAGCTGGCGAAACATGTATTACACGTCTACCTACCCCTGAAAAGGGAAAAAGGATGATTCTGCTAAGTATGTAACATTGTAAATCGTATATCTAGTCATCTCGTAGGGCACACACTGTACCTAGTCGGTGCAATAAAATGATGGATCTTAACAACTGATTTATATAAAACAATAGTTAAAAACAATTACACTGATCTTCTTTAACCTTAATAATTAGATGTGAGTGCTTACAGCTATAGAGCAAGTGAAGGTGTGACGTATTAAAAAATAACATGTAGAATATTGAAAAACGCCTGTTACAATTTTAGTGTATTTGCTCACAGACAATTAATTGCGGTTACATTTTTGTAAGGAACTTCCGAAATAGTATGTAAATACAGTTGCCGTGTTTGATTTGATTATTAATATAGATTCTTTGTTTAAGTATAAAATCTTAAGATTTGTGTTTTGTGCAGTGCATCCAAACATCAAAGCATTCGTGACGCAAGGCGGTGCTCAGTCGACCGACGAGGCATTTAACGCCAAGGTACCGTTGGTCGGCATTCCCATGCTGGGAGATCAGTGGTACAACACCAACAAATACGTAGAACTAAGGGTTGGAGTAAAAATGGATTCATTCACCATGAATGCTGATGATTTGTACAATGGAATCATGAGGGCTGTCAATGATCCCAGGTAATTCAATTTTATTTACCGTCGAATTCTTGGTCTGTCAGCTTGTAGGGATTCTTGACTAAGTTCCTGAATCCAATTCTCAGGTGGAAGAACAGTGTGCGTCTGTTTCTCCAAGGAAAGATTGAATTCGGCAGATGAACGCTCGTAAAAACTAACACAACTTTCTGTTACTGTTTATAATCATGCTAAAATCTTTATTTAATAGATTTTAAAATAAGTTGATATCAGCTAAGGAAATATTTTAAGAAAATTATTTCCAAACCAAAAAAATACTGAAAAAATTGTAACCATTGTAATTACTGGACATAATAAGACTTAACATCGCATGTCTCAGGATGGCGAGCGCAGTGGAATACCAAACAATACTTTGTAATTCAAGGTGTTGGATGGTGATTCTATTGTTTATGTGCGGTCGTATTGCTTACCCTCACGCGAACGGCTAGCTCATGTCGTCATTTATAGAAATGATAAAAATAAATTTTCTGACTGATCTACATATCGACAGATAAAAGGCTAATTAACTCTATAGATTTATATGATATTAAATGATACTCTATAGAATTAGTGCATGAATCTTTTGGATCTGATCAAAATTTTTCGATAACAACATTTAGTTCTTAAGCCTTACCACGAACAAAGCTCTTGATATTTACCCAAATCTGATAAATACAAATCTATTTATTCCTTGTCGTATTTTTGCCATGGTCGAAATTCGGCTAGGAGAAGGTTATTTATTGTAATATAACTGTAAGCGGCTTGGGTATGAAATACTCTCTAATTGTCTGTACCTGCGGCGGCGTCGTGTGATGGGTCGGCCACTTCCCTAGAATATGGTTGAGGAGGCCGATGGCTGGCACATGCGTCATACTCGAGAACGGGTGCTGCTTGTGTGGACTGTTCTGCCCATTTCGCTTACATTTCTAATTTCTAATTGCTAGAGGTACTGGGAGGAAATAATTATAAGGATAATAGAGAAATTTCATGATTCCTGAGAGGGTTGTGCAGTCATATAAAAAATTAAATTAATTTATTCCTTATTTCACGAGCCTATAAATGAACTGCTCTAAACTTATTTTGTTTTTTTCTTCTTACTTTATCATGTACTGTAGTCTTTACCCTAAACTGATTGAAAAAAGCAACACCAGAGTTTCTTGCCCGTTCTTCTCTGGTGAAAACTGCTTTCCGAACTGTTGGTAGAGTTAATATTGACGGAATCTAAATAATGTTTAACATTTTACAGATTCAAATAAATCATTTCATTTCATTTCATTTCATATGCAAGACAAATATCTCACACAATAACCGTTTAGTTTCAGAGAAAACCTCGCCAAGCTCAGAGATGTACTATATGATAGCCCACAAACAGCCCTGGAGAAAGCCGTGTGGTGGACAGAGTTCGTCCTACGTCACAAGGGAGCCAAACATCTCAGATCTCCTGGCGCTAATAAGATCTACACAGAGTATTTTATGATCGACTTCATTTTTTATTTGGGAGTAATGGCTGTGATTGCAGTGGTTATAGTTTTTGCTCTGCTTCGGTTGATTGTGAAGAGATTAAAAATAATAGGGAAGGAAAAGAAACAATGACGATGAATGGTAGTAAATATTAGATTAATTAGTCGCTGCATATTATGTTTGTATATAGTAGTTGTAGCTGTGTAAATAATTAAATCTAAGTGATACTTAAAAAACGTATATTGTGTGTCTCTTTTTATATATCGAAAGTGCAATTTTCCTAATTAAAACATGACTCATGAAGTCCATGAAGGGCCCGATATAACCGACCGTGTAGTTCTTCGCTCACATTTCCCTGCGCACTCTGATACCCAATACCAGAGATTATTTGTATCTATTATTAATGTATTCATTTATTTATACACTTATGACATACCAGCTTTTGCTCGCGGTTTAACCCGCGTGGAGTTTTCCGGGATAAAAGTCCCGCTATATATTTTTCCGGGATAGAAAATAGCCTATAACCTTTCCAGGGTCTCAAACTATGTTCATATCAAATTTTATCGAAATCAGTTGAGTAGTTTTTTAAGTTTATCGCGTTCGATCAGGCAGACAGATGTGGCTGATGTCTTTGTTTTATAATATATAGTTAGCAAATTATTACTAGAAGACCGGGAGGCGTAGCTTAGCTGCAATTATAACGTAGGATTATATCCTCTTTGGTTTAAAATGGCCAGCTCGCGCTGACCATTGCGTCGTCGATATATTTGTTTTGGCTGTCATTAATTAATTGTTGGATCGGACGGACGTTCACAATCTTTTCGCTAGCTAATTTTGGTGTTCTGATTATTTGTTAATTTGATTCAAATTATTCTCTTTTGTAAATGAGTACAGTTTTTGTTATAAGTAATAATTACTATTTTAGGTTTATGTTAATTTTTCTAATAAATAAATGTAAAAACCCTAAATATATATATATATATATATTGTTTTTTTTTGAGAGGGCCAATTCCGTTATAAATAATTGTTGCATAACTTTAACCTTTAACACAGCGCAGGCATTGGAAGCTCTCAAAACTATTACATTTTCCCCGTTTTTGCAATTTTTTTTATTATTGCTCCGCTCTCATTGGTCATACCGTAGTGTCATATTATGATAAAATTACACTAAATCATTATAAATTGTAGCCTATGTGTTATTCTGATGTATAAACGAATATCACTGTAAAGTTAAAGAGGAACAAATATACATATACACACATCCATCCTCACAAACTTTTGCATTTATAATATTAGGAAAGACTAGCTAAATTCACGGTGTCGGTTATTCACGACAGTGTGCGCGCCTAATTCTCTTTGGTGCGCAACGTAAAAATTTACTGTCATCATTTTTTCAGTAAGTTCATAGAATAAAAATATCTCAGTTCAAATACTAGGCAATGTTTGTATCGTATGTGATCGATTTACTTTCCATGTTACCTAGAATATAATTAAATATTAAACATCAATGCTAGCTTTATTTATGTCACATATTTTGCAATTTTAATTATTTTGTTGACAGAAACATAATTTTACAAGCTGATTTTACAATCATAATAATAATAACAGTCCTGTTTTATTTTGTTCTTGTCAATAAAGGCTGATATTTCAATCGTCTGTTATTTATTCATCGGATAAATTATAACCTGACCAAATATAAGTGAGATAATTAAATATCTTCATTCATATAACTGTCTTTTTTTTTCTCGTTGATTTTTATTCAACTTGTATACAATGATTAGTGAGCCCCGTAATCATTTTTCCACAGACAGCATTTGATACATAATTACCCTATTTTGACTGCCTCGATGGCGCAGTTGTAATGTACACGGTACAAGTACGACTACCGCGCTGAGGTCCTGAGTTCGAATCCCGGGTCGGGCCAAAAATAAATGTGACTAGGTTTTTCCATCTTAAAAATTACTCAGTCGCAGCTCGAAGTCAGGAAGTTGGCGGTATGATAACCCGTGCCTCGGAAAATACGTAAAGCCGTATATCCTGCACCCGATTTGATCATATCGGATTGCCTTCTCACCGGACTATGAATGAATAAATGAATGAATGAATGAAACACTTTATTGTATACACCAAATATAGAAAAATGAATATGTCAGAGTGAAAAATATTTACTTGGTTATTTTTTTTACATGACCGGTAAGGTATCACCGGTGTATATTTATTTTCCAGACAGTTACTCAATTATTGAAACACTTCTTTACTTCATTAACAATTTACTGCATAGTAACACTAGCGAAATACACAATGTGCTCGGTTCGAGCGTCCAAACAAGACTGCTGATGACTTCTAGAAGAATCTTACAAAACTGAGCTCTCGCCGTTCGGCCGGTCCTTATATTGACACCGGTCGACCTCCCTCCTATTCCAATACTTCCTCGATGTAATGATAGATGGCGCCAGTATCGCTCCGGAAATTCACCAGTGCTGTGGCGACAAATATAATTATTATATCATTTAAAAAAGTGCACCAATAGGCGGTCTTATCGGTAAAAAGCGATCTCTTCCAGACAACCTGGTATATAAAGAGACTTATATTTATGGTAAACTAAAGAAGGGATGTGTAACATATTCAGCATGAAAAATTAATAATAATCCAACTAAAAACGATCCTAAACTAAGATAAACTAAATATATGTAAATTATACTCATACATAAACTATACTTACATATTACAAAATAAATTATTAAATGAATATATAAAAATACACACAACAGGTTATTACGCAGAAACTGAAGCATGATAGTGAATTTTCATTCTTTGCTTGAACAAGTTTAGAGATGGAGCTTGCTTTTATAGGTGAGGGTAACAGCCTAAACAGCATAGGAGCTGTCAAAGAATGCGCTGCTATGGTAGGAAGTCTTAAGCTTCAGGTTCTCTGACGACCTTAAAGTGTGTGAGTCATGAAGGAAATGAAAGTAATCTAAGATAGTGAGGCGAGGTAGGATTAAACAAAATATAATTTAAGAGAGAAAGTATGTGAGTATTCCGACGAAGACGAATGGGAAATTCGGAAATGTGATCATATTTGCGCAAGCTAAATATAAATCGTAAAAGTTCTGAGGACGCTCAAGTTTAGTCTAAGTAAGTCTAAGTAACAAGCGTCCACATAGTCTAAGACAGAAAGCAGCAGAGACTGTGCTAGCGCAACTTTAGTAGCAGTGGGAAGAAATATGAGAGTGAATTAACAAAAAGTGCACACGTGGTTTGCACATACTTGTGCACTATAAAATCTCTTGCATACCTGGCTGATCTTTGAGATTGGCAGCCGTGGCAGAAATTCGTTCAGAAATTCATTCAGAAATTGGAATGAAACAAGGAAAACACGAACTTATTCCCAAAACCGAAAGTTGCTTTAATTATCTACATTATATTAGTCATAATACGGATATCGGGATTTGTTGCATTACGTAAGTAGATAGAGCAGGTGTATATTTAGTATTCATTTAGATAAAAAAATTAAAGTCATGGTATAAGGCATCGTTTACCTTTATAGTATGTAACGTTACCAATTATACTTACATATATACTCTTACTTCTTATAAAAAAAAGCGGCGATAGCCTAGTTGGTTGTGGAACGGACTGCCGAGACGAATGTCCGCAGGTTCAAATCCCAAGGGCACACACCTCTGACTTTTCTAAAAAAAAAATCATGTGTGTATTCTTTGTGAATTTATCGTTCGCTTTAACGGTGAAGGAAAACATCGTGAGGAAACCTGCACATCTGAGAAGTTCTCTATAGGAATTTCGAAGGTGTGTGAAGTCTACCAATCCGCACTAGGCCAGCGTGGTGGACTAAGGCCTAACCCCTCTTAGTAGTAGAGGAGGCCCGTGCTCAGCAGTGGGCAAGTATATAATACAGGGCTGATATTATTATTATTATTATATATACTCTTACGTTACTATTGTCTTTCTAAATAGTCTGTGGTTATAATGTGAATGATTTACGCCCTCGCAATTAGAACTACCAATCAGCATCATCATTGCTTTGAATTGTCATTGTTCTGAGGTCCGAATGGCGCCTGCATAAGCAAGCGTGCAACGCGACCCGCCGCCTTTTTAGCCATTATCTTTGGCCGTGGCACTACATATTGTCACACACATCGTCGTTCCCGCTAGGGTTCTTCTCCAAGGTATTTCTTCCACGGCGTGCTTTCTACGACGCTGCACTTCATCGGGCATTTCATCGGTGCACTGTCACGGTGCCTACAAGGTGGGCCGTAGCAGACGGCCGGGAGAGCTGCCTCCCGACCACGTCCAGCTGCGCACCACCATCGTCGGGTGTGCTGACCCCGACCGGCTGACGGCGAGCTGCCGCCAGAGCCGACCACGTGCACACCACGAGCGTCGCGGGAGCTGACCCCGACCACGTTCACACCCTGCTCACCCACGTGACCGTCCAAATGCCCGGCGAGCTGCCGCCGGAGCCAGCCACGTGCAGCATCTACGTGCCGTTCGCCTGAATCGGAGATTCCCAGGCCAGTGACTCGTGTTGCATAACACCAGAAACCAGTACCGAGTAACGCGGAGGTGTAAGAATAAAGCTCATTCCACGTAATAACCCTGGGTTTTAATTGTCTCTTTTCTACCTATCTGCGGGCAGGCCTCAACCGCCGCAAGTATTATATTATTTTTATTATAAACTAGTTGACCCGACAGATGTTGTCCTGTCCTAACTATGGATTTGCAGTGTGCATTCTGTCAATCGCTAAAATTAACTTGTCTTAAATTATCTTACGTTCCGCTCAACTTCCTCAATTTTTCTTTCATAAGATCCTTCTCCTGACAATAACAAACAACAAAAAAAAGTGATGTCGGTCCAGCCGTTCACGCATGATGTCGTGACCAAGGGAAATAGGGATTCATTTTTAAACTAAAGCTACTGCTAAATTCCATATTATACTTTAAGTTTTTATTTCATCCTCAACATCTGGATGAATGGCGTTCCTCAACAGTAGGATTTGCTAAAAGTTTTTCCTCGTGCAACGTCGCTGTGGAACCTATTGCTTGCTGTATTGCCATACATTATAGCATTTTTCAATCTCATAGGAGTAGACGATCCTATGGATTGCCTCTTTCCCCAATTCTGGCACATTTATTTTTACGTTTATCAGTCTCTTCACGCGTGCTAGCCCGTTCGCTTTTGAACTATCTTTTACAAAGAATAGCACATATCTGACATTCAAAAGTTCTGTTGACTCCCACTGACTCTCCATCCACATTCGCCTTACATATCTTCTTAGTCTTCTATCATCTATTCTCTCCAAAGGCCCAAACTACCTTAGCATATCCTTCTTAATTTTAGTCCGAACATCGTCTATTAAAGTATTTTTCACTTTATCATAAACATTTTCGAGTATATATGTATTTCTAAATCGATTAATTAAGGGGCCTTCAAGAAAAAATGGTTTTTTTTTTACTTCAAAGATCAGTTTAGTTTAAATTATTTGCATCCTCTTGGATAGCGACCACCATACACAACGTGCAAAACCCATCATAGTGGCTTATATAAGTTTTTCATGTTCCGATCAGACTGTGATATTCGGTTGCTAACAGGCCGTTTTAATTGTGTCGACTGGCGAGGGATATTCATCTCTCGTCAGTCAATACTATATAAACCTCACTTCGCCCACCCTCTGTTGTAATGAGGTAGACTTTGTCATATCCATATATAAGAAGGCCAGCGTCGCATCTATATTATTTATTTTCGTATTGTTTGGGTGGCAGTTATTGCTTATCATCAGTTCGCCCACTTCCTTGTTCCCCACCCCGTTTATGAACAATACTGTACGTGTTTATGGGTTATGAATTCTCCTGATCCTGGGTTCAAATCCCAGAGCTGGCCACACTTAGGACTTTCTTTCGGGATCGAGTCCTCCAAAGGGACAATATTATCTTCAGTTATTTTTTTCTGTCTGTGGCTTTAGTTCTATACCTCAACTTCGGGTTACTATGTGCAAATGTGAATAGAACTTTATCATTACACTGCATAATTATGATTTTTGCAATGTCATTATAAAGGTCTAATATATCTGAATTATTTGTAATTAGGCAAGATAATAAATTGGTTATGACTCAAGCGTATTACCCAAAATATTTTTATAAGTCATGTTTTATCATTGCGTGATTATCGAGTGTACATTAAATGGCATTAGGGCAGGTTTACACGATCATTTACTCTATATAAAAAGTATACAAGGTGGTAACTATAGTTATACCATATACCATGTATACCAACCGATCATGTTGTGTTTGCCTGTTTAATATTACTATTTTTTTTTCTTTTCTCGACTGAAAATTATGATTGTAAATGTAGGCGAATGCACGCTGTACGCCGTTATTTAAGTATGAATTTATGTTCTCTTTTATTTCCTATCTTTAGTTTATTTTATGCCGCTACAGGTTTCATCGATTGGATTTTATCTTATCCCATGTTAACGGTGATGTGCATGCATTAGCTTATATAACTATTGTGACTATGTACAAGAAAGACTTGGATTTTTTTTTTACAAAAAAAGATGTGCTGAACTCTTAATGACAAAAAAGAAAGCCCGGAGCTTCTTTCTGTCTTTCTTCTTCGGGTAGTCATCACTTAGGTAGTTACTGAAAGGCTGGTAGGTTAGCTAGGTTAGGACTCATGTCCTCGCCGGTGAGGATCGCAACGCGTCATCCTTCTATTTCCCCCTACCTGCCAGCCCGAGCTGGTAACTTCGGTTTGTACCTTGTTTTATAAAATTTATCCCTAATTTAAAATGTCCATAGTTATATAAATAATTTTAATAGTTGTTTAGAAATAATAATAATTATTCCTATGTTTTGTTTTGACGTATCATAAGTGCAACTTTGTTCGCCTACGTGATACATAAAGTAATTTATTTTATTTTTATTTATACTAGTTATTGCGCTCGGCGCTCTACAAAAATAGAGACAATAGATATATAGTCTCCTGGTGCCTAGTAATATACAACCTTCACTTTCCTTCAAACATAACAGATCTGGTACAATAATGTTTAAAGAAATAGACACTACGATGTTCAACCTAGCTGGACTCTATGCGAGTGACCTACCATCTGATGCCCGAATATAATAAATTTTACCAAATTGCATCTTAAATCTAGCACAGGAAGATCTATTATAATGCGCTCAAAATTCAACAAGAATCTTAAGAGATGAAATGACTATCAAATAAAAGTAAATAATACTTGAATTATGACATCTGGTATTCTAATGCGGGTTAAATTAACATTTGTATCAAGATAACTTGGATTTGCGCCCACAAGGTAATCTCTTCCACTGGGTAATCTCATATTTTTTTCAGCCAAACTTAATCCTTTTTTCAATGAACGATTTATTTTTTATATTATTTACTCCTTTATCATTGCAAAAATAAACCAAATAATATTTTTCAAAATGATTACTTATACCGGCAAAACCGTTTGTATATTAGCTAGCCCTTTTAGGAATATGCTTTATATATATAATTGTACGCCTCGGTTAAGTCAAGATTTATTTCATAGTTTCATTACTTGTAATCACGATGGAGATAATGAACTAATAAATATTTGCTTAAGGCACTGCCACTTATACTGCGACTATAAATATACGATTATTAATCGCAGAAAGCGTAGATAGCTACTTACGTTGCAATTTATTTGAGAATTTCATGAAAAGCAGTTTAGTAAAAAAGCAAACAGCTGCAATTTATAATAATTCCAACTAGTAGTATTTCTGATGGAAGTTGGTTAGCTGCTCACAAATACATCAATTGCAGGGGCATAGTTAATTAACCTGTCAATTAAAAGTTGCACTCCATTTTTGTTTTTCCTACAAAAAAGTCATCGTAAACACCGACTTTGTATTCAAGCCTTGTTTTACCATGAATGGACGACGATGACACATCGTCAAGTAATAATATTGCGTGTTTACCTTCCTTTAGATTAAAAACAGGCTGATTAAGCATGACTGATAAACAGACATAGAGCATTATAATCAAATATAAGTGAGCATTAATATATAGCGAATCACGACATACTAAAAAGAGCTCGAAAACAGATAAAGTCTTCAGTAGAGTACTGTTTACCGAGAAAATGATACTGTTGTTTCTATTATTTTTGTGTTCCGCGGGTGACTCCGCAAGGATTTTGGGGGTGTTCCCAATACCTTCGATAAGTCACCAAGTGGTGTTCCGAGAATTGACTCTGGAACTGGCGAAGCGAGGACATGAGCTGGTGGTTATAACACCAAACCCAGCGTTACCGAAAGACAGACCGAAGGATAACATTACAGAAATATATGCAAGCAGCTCTTATGATCTTCTCGAGAGTTTTCATGAATTTGCTGAAAATAATATGAAACGAGGTGTAATTAGTGATTTTGATGAATTGGCGACTGAAGAATCAGTTCAATCAATTCTCTTTTTAGTCACAGAGATATTTAACAACGAAGAAGTAAATCAACTACTACACGACAAAACACAGAAGTTCGATCTAGTAATAGCTGAGGCATTATCAAACGTCCATTATGTATTTTCGAAGATCTTTGACGCTCCATTAATAGCATTCTCTTCATTTTACGGATTTCAAGAGATATATGAGATCGTTGGTACAGTGTCTAGACATCCAATTCTGTATCCTAACAAAATGAGGAACAAATTTAGAAATCTTTCATTTTTGGATAAAGTTAGAGAAGTTTATAATGAAATACACGTTTACAATGTGTATGCAAAACTGGATGATATGGAAAATGAATGGTTAAGAAATAAGTTTGGGAAAGACGCTCCTAAAGTGGAAGAACTTAAAGATCTTGTTTCAATGGTGTTTTTGAATACCTTCCCTATATACGATAACAATCGACCTGCCCCTCCTAACCTAATTTATTTAGGAGCATTGCATTTAAAACCAGTGAAAGAACTTCCTACGGTAAGTTAATTTAAATATTATAAGTGAGTTGATACACAATTTAATACTGTCATAATTTTGGTGACCTTCGAAGAATTAGTTAGTGGTAGGATATATTTTATATCCGCCTCATAGCCACCACCATACACAAGGTGTTATATATGTATGTAAGTGTGCCAAGTTCCGATATCAACCTGCAGTTATCCGGTTGAAACAAACTGGCATAATTGTGTCGATTGCCGAAGATCTCTCGATAGTCGACATTATATTGGACCCAAATCCACTTACCATCAGGTGCAGTGAGGTCACTTCACCTTCCCCATAAAAAACACATAAGCTCGGTACCGTGAGATTCTGTTGTTTAGGTTATTATATATTGTTTTGTGAATAGATTACTTCTAAAGCCTTGACATCAAGCAAGCCCAAGATCATTCAAAATAAGCCAAATTATGCTTGAAAATGTTTTTTTCTTTGAACCTTTAATCGAGAGGGCAAAACATCATGATCAGTAGCCCTCATGTTTAGAGTAATTAGTTAATGACTCTGTCCACAAATACTATAGAAGTTGTAATATAACACTTACTTGCATCAGGACCTGAAGCGATTTATGGATAACTCAAAACGTGGCGTGGTGTACGTCAGTTTAGGAACAAACGTACAACCCTCAATGATGGATAAGGATTTGATGCATGCATTCTTGAACTCCTTCAGACGGATACCTTATGATATTTTGTGGAAATTTGACGGAGACAATCTTGAAAATGTTCCCGATAATGTGAGGATACAGAAGTGGTTCCCGCAGAGGGATTTATTGGGTATGTCAGTGTATTATAATGTGCCTTATTTAATATTATTTTAGCATGAATATATTAATAATCTTGTAGAAATATTATATTTTTATTATAAACACAATATTTTTGATACTTATCTAATAATATCTTTTTTACAAGATAATCCATTGTCCCTGAGTATTATACTTTGCAATTCAAGGTGTTGCATGGTGTTTCTACTGTTAATAGGCGTTCGTATCGCTTACCATCACGCAATAAAAAATACATCTTCACAATTTCATTATACCTATAGTTCCATGAGCAAGAAAGGCTCATTCATGCAAAATTACCTTAATTATAAATTTTGTTTTTATCAATTCCAGCACATCCAAATGTAAAAGTATTCGTCACACAAGGCGGCATCCAGTCCACTGATGAGGCTATAGACGCCGGAGTGCCTCTTGTCGGCATACCGTTCATAGCGGACCAGTGGTATAACGTGAATAAATACGTGGAGCTTGGCATCGGGGTCCAGCTGGATGCACTCACTTTAACTGCTGATGATATTGTGAAGGGAGTGAACACTGTTGCTGGTGATCATAGGTTGGTTATTGTATTGAGTTTGGAATATAACCAGGCGATATTGACTATCATAGGTATAGATTCCTACAAATATATAAAAAGAGTAAATAAAATTAAAGTTATATTCTGAAATCTTATAGAAAGGCTTCATTTCCTTTTTTCTCGAATATTTTTCTATTATATCGAGAAGAATATCGAAGCCCGATTGTTTTGGCCAAAGCTTAGTCATGGTCAAAAGTAGTACGGTACTGCTCAAATAGAACGATCAGAGAAAAATATTAAGATAGTTACTAGTATAGCTGTTATGCGTAGTAACTCTAAATTTCTTAACTAAAAATTTGCTTATTCTCTGGAATCAGGTTCAAAGAGAACATGAAGAAAGTGAAGTCGATTATGTATGACACGCCGCAGTCGCCGCTCGAGCGCGCCGTGTGGTGGACGGAGTACGTGTTGCGACACAAAGGCGCGCAACACCTCAAGCCACCCGCCGCCAACATGTCCTACGCTGAATACTTCATGCTCGACTTCGTATTAACCCTTCTAGGAGGATTCATTCTAGCTTTAACTATTGTAGTGTCTATTTTATATTATATAATATTTTATAAATTTAGTACTTCAAAAGTAAAAGTAAGTTGATTTAAACTGTTGGTTTGAATTTATTTCACAACAATGGCAGGGTATTATTATTATTATTTGCTCTGAAGTGTTAAATCAGCTGTGACGTTGTCAATTAAATACAGCATCTTATGGTCTTCGTTATTTAATGAACAGATATAATCATAATATCAGCTCTGTATTATATACTGCCCCACTGCTGGGCACGGGCCTCCTCTACTACTGGGAGGGATTAGGCCTTAGTCCACCACACTGGCCTAGCAGTTCGGTAGACTCACACATCCCCAAAATTCCTATAGACAACGTCTCAGGTATGCAGGATTCCTCACGATGTTATCTTTCACCGTTAAAGCAAGCGATAATTCACAAAGAATACACACATAATTTTAGAAAAGTCAAAGGTGTATGTATGTATGCCCTTGGGATTTGAACTTGCGGACATTCATATCGGTAGTCCATTTCACACCCAACTAGGCTATTGCCACTTGTGCGACAGATATAAAGGACTTCCTAATCGATATCTTAAGTCCCAACATGGGACGGATTTTGAGAACTGAGTTTCATTTATAGAACAGGACCAACTCTGCGAATAATACGGAAAGACCATGTCCTGGTTAAACATACAGGCTACTTTTTAACCTGGTTATTTACTCCTATGGAAAATAATGGGATGTTTTATATGATTTCGAAATAGATGGCGCTGGCATCGTGAAGGTTCTATGAATCACTAGTGTTTTAGGGATCTTTGTAGCGCGAAAGGCTTTTCACTAAATTATTTATTACTACTAGCTGACCCGACAGACATTGTCCCGTCTTAACTATGAATTTGCAGCGAGCATTCTGTCAATCGCTGACAGTTATTTCAAACAATTCACAGTTATATAAAATTAATATTTTCGTTAAGTTTTCTTAAATTTTCTGCGCAATTTTTTTAATTTTTACTTCCATAAGAACTTTCTCCTGACAATAACAAACACAACAAAAAAAAATTGTGAAATCGGTCCAGCCGTTCAAGCGCGATGGCGTGACCAAGGGAAATAGTGATTAATTTTTATATATGTAGATGGAATTAATATTATTTTTTTGTTATAACCATCGTAAGTGCTATGCAGGTATCTTTAAGGTTTGGGTTTTCCATTCTATCATGTATACCTGATGGTATTATATCACTCATAAGTGGAGATATTTCAGGGTTTAATCAGCCTCGTGTTGCTATCAATTGTCACATTTGCTGGTGGTAGGATATATTGAAATATATCCGGCACAGCAAGGAGAGACCACTGCACCTGATCGTAAGTAGAGCGGGGTCCAATAGAATGTCAACTGACGAGAGATGATTACCCCTCGACAGTCGACACAATTATGCCGGCCTGTTGGAACCGGATATACACAAGCTGGTCCCGTAACGCGACACATTTACTTTTTAATACTTTGTGTACGGTGTTGGCCGGGCGGACATAAAGGCAAAAAATAAAAACTTTTTAACAAAAAATTGTACCGCCTTCAAAAACCACTGCAATCCAAAAAATATTTTTACGTTATCTATTATATACTAGTTACCAGTATTGAAGTCCTCCTACTTTTTTTGAAGTTGGTAAATAAAATATGATATCTTACCACCAGCAAATTATAATAGCGGCTTCATATTCTTTGAAACATCAACGATAAAACAAAAACATTTTCAATTAATTTAGTTTTAATTTACTACCCTTATCAGATTTAAATAAATTTACAACAAATTTTATTATAAATACTAAGGCAATTAAGACTACAATGAAGACCCCAAGAAGACCCAACACAAAGTCGAGCATGAAGTATTCAGCGTAGGACATGTTGGCGGCGGGTGACTTGAGGTGTTGCGCGCCTTTGTGTCGCAACACGTACTCTGTCCACCACACGGCGCGCTCGAGCGGCGTCTGCGGCGTGTCGTACATAATAGACTTCAACTTCTTTATATTTTGCCTGAACCTGAAACAAATACAAGAAATGCATACAATTACTAATTATACTCAAACTTCTATAAGATTTTACAAAAAAAAAAATCATTCATATCATTTTTATAATCTACCTCAATAAACTGTAGACAAAACTTCACTTCGTAGTAACAAATAAAGTATCTAATTTAACCAACTATTCAACTTATCAATTCATACTATCGCTCTATTTTTATCTGTAATTTATATATCTACGTCCGCAATAAATTGTAACATCTTTAGATATAAGGCAAACCTGTTATGTATAAAATTGTGAGATACTCAAATCACAGAAGATAACAATTTTAACATAGTTAAGTTGCTATATTTTTATGTTTTATCGACTGGACGGTTAAGTATGTTATAGTGAAAAAAAAAGGAAAACGTGAGACGAGCAACTGATCAAGACCATGACACTATACAGTGTGTCAAAGGACCCATTTACGCACACAACATTTCATGCATGTAATAAATATACGCAAAAATAATGATAAGTGAAGGAGTGAAATCCTCATAAATTTCGTTTTAAGGCTCCCGATGTGTGGATGCCAGCAGCTAGCTAGATTTGAGGTATCATACCGATTATTATGTATGACTATCACTTTTAAATATAAATAATTTTCACCTTAGGCTTAGGGGAAAATAATACTCTCTAAATGCGGTACATCCAATGATGATGACCCTTATCCTGTCATGAGGGACCGACTACAGAGAGAGGAAAGCACAAATACCTACGTGCTACAATTCCGGAAAAAAAGTCATACATTTTATATATATTTGTTACGAGAATCGGCTACTGAATACCCTCCTTAAACAGGTCCCTCTACTAACCTTACATACTGTATACTTACAGCTAAGACCAAACTCAGCCATGCCCATCTTTGTAGTAATGGCTGTACTGCATACTAACCTGTTATCACCAGCAACAGTGTTCACTCCCTTCACAATATCATCAGCAGTGAGAGTGTAAGAATCCAATTCCACTCCAATTCCTAGTTTTTCGTATCTATGGACGTTAAACCATTGGTCTCCTAAGATCGGTATGCCGACCAGAGGCACTCCAGCGTCTATGGCCTCGTCAGTGGACTGGAGACCGCCTTGCGTGACGAATAATACTATTTTAGGATGTACTGAAATAGATTTCATTGTTTTATTGGCTCGTGCTGATGGTAAAATAGTTAAACGGGCTAATAATAGAAAGATCTTTATTTGGCCATTGTCTCTGGACTAGATGGCTGAAAAAATCGGTACACATGGCAGTACAGGGATAGATGGTATAATTAATAAGTATACATAAAAAATTAAAGAAAAGATATTTAAGATGCGTACACATTTGTGTACGCATTTTAAATATCTTTTCTTTAATTTTTATACACATATTGCCCCAGCATACCCACTCATACACTCCAACCATCCATGCCTGTAGTATGACCAAAGAGACCACGGGCTCAGCGACCGCCAGGTGGAACGGTCCACCTGACACTGATTTTCAGCGAGGGCTACAGATAATAAATTTATTTTTTATTAATTCAATTAATTATTTTTTTTTGGTAATATTTAACGTACGCATGCAACGTGGCCTTTTCCATAATAAAGAGAGTTTATTTAAGTATTTATCGTAGTTAACAAATTAATCAATTAAATAATAGAAACATCATCCAACGCCTTGAATTATAAAGTATTGTTTGGTATTCCACTGCACTCACCATCCTGAGACGTGAGATGTTAAGTCTTATTATGTCCAGTAGTTACACTGGCTAGCAATGTCATTCAAATCGGAACACAATAGTGACTAAACATTTGGTGTTAGAAATAAATATTGCGTTGGTACTTATCCAGGCGGACTCTAATATATGAGAGACCTACCACTAGTGAACGAGAAATTTGATTCCAATGTCTCATTTACTTCAAATAAGGAATCAATATAAAGTTTCTCCATAATTACTCCTCTCTATAATTCTGTCATCATTATCATATAAGTGATGCTTCATAATATACTATCATACTATTGCACATATACGGCCTCTTACGATAAGAGATACGTCTTAAGTATTAAATAGTCATTTTATGAAAAGTGGGTCTACCACGGTGGTGCGTCGGTGACGTAGTTACATTGAGTGCGCAGTACAACCACTGCTCTAAGGTCCAGGGTTCGGATTCGGGTCAGGGAGTGGCACTTGGATTTTCTGCTCAGCAGCAACCCGGAGTCTGGAATTTGTGCCTGATATGGCGATAGGCTCGCCTTCTGTCACGTCATGGGACGGAACACACTTGACGAAAAGTGAATGCCTTAGTTGAACTGAAGGCGTGATGTAATTATGAATAGTATATTCACATAGAATTACCTAATAAATCCCTCTGCGGAAACCATTTCTGTATCCTTACATTATCTGGAACATTTTCAAGATTATCTCCGTCAAATTTCCATAAAATATCATAAGGTATCTGTCTGAAGGCGTTCAAAAATGCGTCAAGAAAATCCTTTTCCATCAACGATGGATGCACGTTAGTTTCCAAGCTGACGTACACCACGCCATGTTTGGAGTTATCCAGATATTGTTTTAGGTCCTGAAAGATCAAATAATATGTAAACTATATTATATGTATTTTTTTTCTGGTCATCATGCGTTCCCATGAGCAAAGGAAAAATAAAAGTCAAACCCGGTAGAGCCTCGCATACCAGCGAACCGTCGAATGCCAGATATCTGATATTCTTAGTACAGGCCATTTTAAAAATACCTGAAACCGACGGGAATGCATGAAATGATTGAAGAGTGGGGGAAGCATGAGAAGTATGCCAGAATCGTACAAAGTGGCAATCCACAGTCTCTGCCAACCGCTATGGGATAGAGCCGTGATACTTTGTATGTATATTATGTGTAAGCGGCGATAATCTAGTTGGGGGCAGAAGGGTTTGCTATGGCGAAGGTTCGTAGGTTCAAAACCCAAGGGCACGCACCTCTGACTTTTCTAAAGTTATGCGTACTTATACCTACTCTTTCTGTAATACAAGACGTGATTGTGTGTATGCATAAATAAACTAATTAATAAATACCTGTGGAAGTTCCTTCACAGGTATTAGATGCAATGCTCCTAAATATACAACGTTGGGAGGCACGGGACGATTATTGTCAAATATATGAAAAGAATTCAAAAACACCATAGAAGGAAGACCCTTCAATTCATCAATTGTTAGTGCGTCTTGTCCAAATTTAGTATTCACCAGTTCTGATTCGAGTCTTTCTAAATTTTCAAACATTTTCCTAAGGCGATACTCATTGTGGATAGCTTTAATTTTGTCAAAAAATGAAACAGTCTGTAATTTTCCCCTCATCGTATGAGGATATAATATAGGATGTCTTGCCACTGCACCTATCATTTCATAAATCTCTGGATATCCGTAAAAAGATGAAAACACTATTAATGGAGCTTCATATATCTTTGCGAATATGAAATGATAATTCATAAATCCCTCGGCTATGACTAGATCAAACTTTTGTGTTTTATCCTTTAATAGTTCATCTACTTCTTTATTCTCTAACAACTCTTCCACTATTATCATTATAGTTCGTGTCATTTCATCTGATGTCATCGCATCTACATCTGCAATCACTCCTCTTTTCAGGATAGTCTTGGCACTGTCGTTAAAAAATTGTTTAACCTGTATATAAGCTTTGCTGGTGTCTATTTCTGTTATGTTATCTTTTGGTCTGTCTTTCGGTAAGGCTGCGTTTGGTGTTATAACCACCAGTTCGTGTCCTCGCTTTGCCAGTTCCAGGGTCAGCGCTCGGAACACTACTTGGTGACTTATCGAAGGCATTGGAAATACTCCCAATATCCTCGCCGAGTCCACCGCGGAACACAATATTAACGGAATTAGCATAAACATTCTGCTTGTAAATCTGAATGACACTCAAAGTGATATCTAATTTTCTACTATTTAAATTATGTTATTTATACTATATATACATAGGATGAATCGCATGACTTGAATATTTTAAGTGGAGATAAGATAATTGGGCGAATACTTACAAGCACGCTTCATTTTCTGGAGCATTTATCATTTCCATACATGTTGATCTTTTGCTAAACGTAAATGCCTATAAAAATTCAAATATTAAACATATATTAAAATAAAAAACCCTATCAGTATTACTATACTACTGATAGGGTTTTTTATTTTAATTATTTCAACGATTCAAAAAAGGGGTATAGTTTTTCTTTATTGGGGTGTCGGTGCCCGGGGCGAGATTCCGCTATTTGATACGTAGCTTGCCACCCCCGATAGTACAAGGGTGCGAATTGTGGTGCACAGGGAAATTTGGGAGGGAATTTGGATGGGTGTCGGGGCCGAGGGGCGAGATTCCGCTATTTGATATGTAATTTGCCACCCCCGATAGTATAAGGGTGCAAGTTGTGGTGCAAGATGGGGCTAGTTGGGAGGGATTTAGAGAAGAAGGTAGCGGAAGGGTAGGAGCCTCAAAAATTGCTCCAGTGGAGTAAAGAAACAAACAAACTCTTCAACTTAATTAAACAGTATAGAATATAGATAGATAAGAGTGATGTTTCGCTGCTTTCATTTTAATAGTGCGGGTTAGTTAAAATAGTGCGGGCGAATTCGCGTAATGACCATATGCTACAATGGTGCGTTGTACGAAATATAATTTTCACACATTCATAGAAACTAGTAGAGTCGCTTACAGTCTGCGGTTTGCAGCTGCGCTCTGCGGTTCGTCGCGCACCTGTATCTTTAATAACAAATGTAGCCAGTGTAACATCGCATCTCTCAGGATGGCGAGCGCAGTGGAATACCAGACAATACTTTGTAATTCAAGGTTTTAGATGGTATTACTACTGTTTATGGGCGGTCGTATTGCTTACCATCAGGCGAATGGCAAGCTCGTCTCGTCGTTCAATGCAACATTTTTTTTTATTGTACATATATTTATAAAGTTAAACATTTTTAAAAAGTTTGTCGTTACATCCTTATCTCCTTTGATAACATAAAATGAGCTTTAGCCTTAAAAAGTTTTTGGGTAATAAAACATATTTCCTATTAAATTAAATTAAGTAAGACCACAAAAAACATTTTTTTTATTCGATGGCACGCCATCGTGGTCTCTTATGGTGATGGTAAGTGAAGAGATGCCCAAAAACAAGTCGACCGGTAAGAAATATACATCCTCGCACGGTCGACACAGTTACCGGCCAGCTTAATGGCTTCTTCACGCTCCGCTCATTTTGCCCAAAGTGATGTTTACGTCCTTTGTAGCAGAAAGTCGATATGCCAATTACTGGACTTTATTACCCCAGTGTTCAAGTTTTCAGTATTCTAGACCACGTCTCCAATACATTGCATGCTCAGCGGTGCAGTTGGCAAGGTTTTGGCTTATAGATTGATTTTGTTTGTCGATAGTTTTAGTTTGAAGGAGCATTGTCAGCGCCTTAGACACGTTTTTATCACCTTTTCCAGATATTTTCTAGTTCTAAACAGTTTCATTGATGTGCAAAATCTGTAAAATCAATTTATTAGAAACAACTTTTAGTTATTATAACTAAATCAAAATATATAGAAATAAATGTGTGTGTTTCCTTTAAACTCCAAAACGGCTGGAGCGATTACAATGAAATTTAATCTAATTTGAGATAGGTTTGGTAGCAATAGGACTGCCAGAAGACAACTTATGTTTTATCTACCTGCAGATAATTAGTGGTACCCGGCCGAGTCCAGGGCACGAGACTAGCGAGATATGACTACCCCCTCGAAAGTCGACACAATTATGCCAGCCCAAACGTACGGAATAATTATTAAAATATCTAAAATCTATATCTATCTACGGTAGCTCGTAATTGGCTTATCTGTTGTATTAATTTCGTCCTATAATTGTTTGTTTTTGATAGCCGTGAGCCAACCAAATATAATAAAATAAAATCGATAATAGTACATACCTTATTGCTTCCCATGTATAATAGATACTAAGATACGTCCTCAGTATTACCAATATGCGGGTAACAGCAAATATAACACACGAGGCGTCGCCAGCTGTCCCTAGAATAGGAATGCCTCATTATAGAACCTGCAATATTGCACCACAAACATATTTTCTTGCATAATTTTAGTTGTTCGTATTTAGAATGCATCTCAATACGAACTCTGACCACATGGCGGGACAACTTATACAAGAGGGCTGGCAGCGACTGGATGCATGAAGCAGCAGACTGGGCTTTGTGGCGTACCTTGGGAGACGTATGTCCAGCAGTGGACTGCAACGGGCTGATGATGATGATAGACCATTTCTAGTATAACATAGCTTACTTTTTATCCCAATAATCAGCTTATGTATGTATGTAATAGATTTAATAGATAGTGCTATGGATCGCCTATAATGACTCAAGGAATTTGTAGTAAAAAAGACTGAAAATGCAGACGGAGCAGTGACAAATACTTAGTATATAAAATTCATAATTTATCATTAAATGTTTTATTCCATTTCGACGGATTGTGACGTAAAACTTTCATTTAGGTTTATTAAAGTCTGAAACACGTGGCAGTTAGCGATAAAATTATACTTTTATTAAAGTTATTCATTTTTTATGTTGTCTAGGAAAGCAGACGGTTAAAATACTTATAATATTCATGTATTGGCCGGCAACATTTATTGTAGATGATTTAAACATCGTCAAATATATTTTTTTTAAAACTTTCTATATTGCGAAGATGTTACTGCTGATTTCTTTACTATTGTGATCCGTGGTAGACACCGCGAGGATTTTGGGGATGTATCCAATGCCTTCGATCTGTCACCAAGTGGTGTTCTCAGCCCTGACCCTGGAATTGGCGAAGCGAGGACAGGAGTTGGTGGTTATAACACCAAACCCAGCCTTACCAAAAGACAGATCGAAGGATAACGTAACAGAAATAGACACTGGCAATACCTATCAAATAATATAATAATAATATCAGCCCTGTATTATATACTTGCCCACTGCTGAGCACGGGCCTCCTCTACTACTGAGATTTGAACCTGCGGACATTCGTCTCGGCAGTCCGTTCCACAGCCAACTAGGCTATTGCCGCTTACTAGGCTATCGCCGCAAATATTAATGAATATTGTAAACAACAATTTTTATTCATTTTTAAAAAGATCAGCGGTTTCAGATTTAATGGTAATGACGTCAGAACACATGATTAAATATATGATGTTGATATTGTCAGACTGTTGATTGTTGTGATATTTAACAATGAAGAATTGAAAGCGCTATTAAGAGACAAAACTCAGAAATTTAACTTCGTCATTGCAGAAGGATTTCTAAATCCTAATCACATTATCGCAAAAATCTTTGATGCTCCATTGATAGTATTCTCGTCTGCGCAAGTATTTCCTGAAGTATTTGAAATGACAGGCGCAGTAGCGAGACATCCCGTACTATATCCACATGTAATAAATTTAGAAATCTCTCGTTTCTCGACAAAATTAACGAGATCTATAATGAATACATCGTTACGAATTGAATTGCTAAACTTGTGAATCTCGAAACAGATTTGCTGAAGAGTGAGTTTGGAGCAGAGGTCCCGATAGTTGATAAACTAAAAGGTCTTGTGTCCTTAATGCTTTTAAATTGTTTTCCTATATTTGATAATAATCGTCCTGTGCCTCCTGACGTTTTATATTTAGGAGGTTTGCATCTGCAATCCGTAAAAGAAATATCCAAGGTAATGTTTATTGATTCTTTAAAATTCTTTATTGTTTACTTTATATTGTTCGACAGCTATAATACATTGGTAGATTGCAAAATACTTATTAAAAAGGCAAACGATTTCATTTTCCTCATTATATTCAAATTTTGCTAGTCACTTTACGTCTGGGAAACTTATTATGACGCATTCATTATTATCATTGTTTGTCTTATTATTATCAGAATAGTTGCCTAGTGGCCAAAATTCGACCACAATTATTATACTCAAATTTTTTTTTTCTACCTCGATGAACGATGAATGATGGACTGCCTCGGTGGCGTAGTTGTATTGCACGTCCGGTACAATAGCGCTCTGAGGTCCTGGGTTCGAATCCCGGGTCGGGCAAAGTGATATTTGGGTTTTTCTGCTCAGTATCAGCCCGGAGTCTGGAATTTGTGCCCGATATGGCGATAGGCTCGCCCCCTATCACATCATGGGACGGAACATACTTGGCGAAAAGTGGGTGCCCTAGTTGCGCCTCTGCATACCCCTTCGGGGATAAAATGCGTGATGTTATGTATGTATTTTATTTTTTCTACTTCTATAAGATCTTTAATCAAACCAAATGTCATTCTAATGCGTGCGTGCAATGTGCTTTAAAAGATTTTTCTTCGCATTATGTATTACATATAATTAAACATCTTCTGCAAATCAATATTTAATCAGTTATTGTAAATTAGTTTCTATGTGATTCATAAGATAGTCTTTAAACGAATCAACATAGCTACCACAAATAAACACTAAAAACAAGTCATCATAATTAAAACTGAAAACATTCAAGCAGTCAAGTCAAATTGTACTCTAACACGGCGCTAATATTTTTAAGACCATGATTTAGAAGTAGGTTCAGGACTGACAGACAACCGGTTATAAAAATAATATTATATTTATTTCGCTGAAGATATTCAATTTCATTTACCTTTCAGGACCTAAATATTATTTGGATAGCTCAAAACGTGGCGAGGTGTACGTCAGTTTAGAAACCAATGTTCAAACTTCACTGATGGGTAAGAATTTATTTGATGTTTTTATAAACGCCTTAAGAGAGATACCTTATGATATTTTATGGAAATTTGATGGAGACAATCTTGAAAATGTCCCGGATACTGTGAGTATACAGAAATGATTCCCGCAGAGGGATTTATTGGGTATGTCAGAGTATCATAATCTGTTTTCTCATTGATTAATATTTTAGCATGAATATAGTAATAAAATCTTGTAAAAATATATTTTTATTCTAAACAATGTTCAAATTTCACTGATCTATAAGGATTTATTGGATGCATTTATAAACTTCAAACTGATACCTTAACATATTTTATTGGAATTCGTCGGAGACGATCTGGAAAATTTTCCGGATAATGTGAGGATACAGAAGTTGTTCCCGCAGAGGGATTTATTGTGTAAGAATTGTAATAATTTACAACGATCGGGAAGTATTGAATTCTGTCATGATTCCTAGATTGGATACTGTATTTCAAATTGTGAAGTTCTTGACGTGAGTTGCCTTTAGTTTCGTATGGAGATTGACCCTGGGAAGGTTATAGGCTACTTTTCATCCCGAAAAAATATATAGCTAGAGTTTTATCTGGGAAAACTCCTTCACGCGGGCGAAGCCGCGAGGAAAAGCTATTGATAAATAATCCGATAACATATTGATACTTTATGCCTCTTCACAATGACTGTTTATAATATGATTTATATTTATAAGTTGAAATCGCAATTATTGCGCAGTATTATTACACGTAAGCGGCGATAGCCTAGTTGGGTGTGGAACGGACTGCCGAGACGAATGTCCGCAGGTTCAAATCCCAAGGGCACACACCTCTGACTTTTCTAAAATCATGTGTGTATTCTTTGTGAATCTATCGTTCGCTTTAACGGTGAAGGAAAACATCGTGAGGAAACCTGCACATCTGAGAAGTTCTCTATAGGAATTTCGAAGGTGTGTGAAGTCTACCAATCCGCACTAGGCCAGCGTGGTGGACTAAGGCCTAATCCCTCTCAGTAGTACAGGAGGCCCGTGCTCAGCAGTGGGCAAGTATATAATACAGGGCTGATATTATTATTATTATTATCACACATACACTCATGCGTCTTTTTTCTTCGCCGGAGGAAGCTTGGCAAAACTAGTTCTTCCACTTTTCGCTTCGGTATTCCGTCCTATGATATGATAGAGGAAGAGTCTATCGCCACATCGGGCACAGGCCTAGACTCCAGACTTAACTGAGCAACGTGATTCAATCTGATTAAATTATTTCTTTAAATCTAAATAAGATATTTTGTGTATCTGTTTTTTAATCGCTTGTCTTATTAGATCCATGTGCCGTGGATCGGGAGGGCAACTTTAGCGAATTATTACAACGCGATTTATCTGAAACTGGGTTCCTAACTGCTAGGCCACGAGCGATGGTTTGGTCAGCAATGTAGAAAACGGTCAATGTAAGAATTTGGCCGAGCGGTAAGAATTTTTTAATTAGTGTAACCCTTTTTTTAGCGAGGAAATGAAATGAAATGAAATGAAATGATTTATTTGAATCTGTAAAATGTTATATATTATTTAGATTCCGTCAATATTAACTCTACCACCAGTTCGGAAAGCAGTATTCACCAGAGAAGAACGGGCAAGAAACTCTGGTGTTGCTCTTTTCAATCAGTTTAGGGTAACAAAAGAAAGAGAGAAGAAAGAACGCCTTATCGCTGTACCAGTGTACTACGGCGCGCTACATGGAGGGGGGGGGGGGTTCAAAAATCTTCAAAAATTGCGTTACGTAATACTTGAACGGCCCTCGATGGAATATTCATGATCATAATGTGGCATCACGTTAAGCTCCAAACATGAGATGTAATCTCATTACAAAAAGTGGAAAATTATACAACAAACAAATTTAACTCGCGGATTATACTTCGTGATGATAGTTTGCGCAAGGATTTTTGCCAGCCCTATATTCTATCTCATAGCTGTATACAGATATTTCTGGTAGGGTGTAAGTCCATGATATTGGCCTAGTACTAGTTGGCATATTCAGATCTCTTTGATAGGGTTTAGGTACACCATAATGGCCTAGTGCAGGTTCGTAGACTTCATGACCCTCGAAATTTTTATTACAAGAATGCTCGTTCAAACACCGAAATTCGGAACTCCTATTCCGATATAATCATATTTTGCATCATTTGGCAGCTCCCGCGTAATTTGCTATATCTTAGGGTTGTCGCAATTTGTTGTGTTGTGTTTTAGAAAGAAAAAAAGATCAAATAAGAGAAATAAAAGAAATTTTACGATAACTCGTTCCAGTTTTATAATAAATACCTATTTCTGTATATAAAGTGTATAAATAAATAAATAACAGATGAGGAATACATTAAATTATTCTTCTTCAGCAGCTTATGTTAGTTTACTGTTAACCCAGGCCTCCTCGAAAGATAAGACCAATCTCTTTGCATACAAAAATTAATAATTACCTACGAAAAGTACTTTTTACTGTTTTGAATGACGAGACGAGCTTGCCGTTAGTCTGGTGGTAGGCGATACGACCGCCCATAAGCAGTAGAAACACCATCAATACCTTAAATTACAATGTGTTGTTTGGTTTTCCACTGCGCTCGCCATCCTGAGACATGAGATGTTAAGTCTCATTATGTTTAGTAGTTACATTGACTACAATGTCCTTCAAACCGGAACACAACAGTGACTACACGCTGCTGCTTGGCAGCAGAAATAGACCTTGCGGTGGTACCTACCCAGACGTACTCTCACATTTGACTTAACGCCAATAACAATACATCAAAAGACTGTTCCGGATTTTTACCATGGATCGTCAAATGATTAAAATCTCTCAGCTCAGCTCCAGAAAGTCATGTCTGCCGTAATCTATAAAATTACCGTGCCTTCCCCCGAAAGACCTTTTCATAGCGTCATGCGCGCGAAAATTGTAGCGTAAATTGGGACAGCGATTTGTGTGATAGCCTAATTAAAAGGGTTTGCGTTAAGGGCTGCGAAGTGTTAAATTAGGAGTGGTGATAACCCTATAATACCCTTAAGGGGACGTGGGCTCCTTTGATATTGTTTATGTTCATGGATGATCATTTATTAATTATTAACAATTTATGGTTTTATTCCTTCTACGGGAGCATATCCGCCTTTTTGCAAATGACAACATTACAAAATCTAAAGTTGCCTAATACAAAAATACCGTTTCTTAAATTTTTGATTTTGATGACGTCATACATACGGTTGAATGAAGTAGTTCCTTTGTCCATCTTACTATTTCCAAAAAAACTAAGACACCGTCATTCGTCAATGTCGTATGTCAATATTGTGCGTGCCAATGCCATGTCAATATTAACGCTTGTCAATATTGTGCGTGACGTGCATGCCAGTTACATAACAAGCCAGCCTAACTCCGTCCAGAAGCGTGCCTAGGAGGGGGGATACGGACGTTAGGTCTTAGTACACCAAGCTAATGTATTGCAAGTCTGTCATAATATATTAGCAATCACTTTATCATTTAAACCCATATGTGAACAAATAACAGTCATTAATCATTTGTTTTAGTACCAATTAGTTTAACGTTAAAAAAGTTCAAACAGGCTAAAATAATATGGATAGAAATGATAACAGAGTTTAATTTTATAAGGTTTATTTATTTTAAACGAAACCTCCATCGTTTAGACCTATTTTGTAAAATAATACGCTTTAGTTTTGAAAATAAAGATTTAATTTATGATGATATAAAAATATTGTTATCTTTTGAGCCGTTGCCCGCAAATATTATAACATAGGCGAACCTGTGTTACCACAAAAAATAGTTTTAATGTTATTTTTTAATATAAACTAGATTTTACTCGCGGCTGCGGCCGTGTAAAACAGTTTTTCCGGGAGAAAATTCCTGCTTTATATTTTCCGGGGTCAAAATAGAGCCTATACCTTCAGTTGGACCTCTAGCAATGTATAGGTGGAAATTGCATCTCTGTCTATGCTGTAGATTTTGCGTGATACATATAAAAACATATAGACAGACAAGAATTCTAAAAACTGTTGTTTTGGGCTCTATTGCTCTAATCCTAGTTTTATTTTCCAACTAATTTTGTAGTTTACTGCGAATTAGCGGTGTGCGTAAATGTATTTCTGTATGACAGTGTGATGGTGCTGCTGCGATGAATTTTCTTTGTTATTATCTATAGTACTGCCCAGTGGCGAAGGATGAAAATTTTCAAAAGGGAACCCGACGAAATATTTTTTCTACAGTTAACATAATATAATACGCTGTCCACAATAAATTAAAATCAGTAAAATAACATAATACTTAATAATTTCCTTCTAACATAAAAATTATGTCTAGTCTCTAAATTTACATAATAATCATATATTTTGAACATAGGTACCCTAAAAGAGTCCAACAAGAATTAATAACGCACCAACACTAATTATACATTCTAAATTATTAAAAATATTTCGCGCCAATAGCTCAACATAAGCCGCAAATTCTCGGGTTACCCTGAAGTACACAGACACGCACGCACACATGTATTTTTACGTCACTTCCAAAACATTAGACAAAGACACCGCGCTGCGTGTGAAAGAGACAACAATATCGCGAGGGAAGCTATGCGCCGCCGGGTTCACTTCGAACACTATAAGGCGCGAGCACTGCGCGCGAGTTACGATTTAACGAATTAATATGAACGACAGATATCATTGAAGTATTGATTTAATTTAATAAATATGAGATGACTTGTTTAATATACTAGTTTTATTCTAGTTATATTGTTAGATATTTCTTTTATTATTTTTAAATAATTTACAAAAGGTAACCCGGTAGGAATCGGCTTGTATGGACGCTTCGCCACTGGTACTGCCAGTAGTACTGCCAGTAGGGCGTGTACGTAGTACATATCGACGGTTGAAGGGTTGGCTTAAGCGACATTTATTTCGACAAATTTTAACTAGGTTCAAAAATACATATAAAAATGCTGATTTTAAATATGTATGAAACTTATACAATAAGCGGCGATAGCCTAGTTGGGTGTGGAACGGACTGCCGAGACAAATGTCCGCAGGTTCAAATCCCAAGGGCACACACCTCAAACTTTTCTAAAATCATGTGTGTATTCTTTGTGAATTTATCGTTCGCTTTAACGGTGAAGGAAAAAATCGTGAGGAAACCTGCACATCTGAGAAGTTCTCTATAGGAATTTCGAAGGTGTGTGAAGTCTAACAATCCGCACTAGGTCAGCGTGGTGGACTAAGGCCTAATCCCTCTCAGTAGTAGAGGAGGCCCATGCCCAACAGTGAGCAAGTATATAATACAGGGCTGATATTATTATTATTATGAAACTTATTGTCTCAAAAAAATGTCCCTTGAGTCAATTAGCCTTTCACCCCTCGATACATTTTGATGGGCGAGTATAATTAATATTACTTTTATTAATATTTATTTTGTTCGAAAATTCCACTATTTTGTTTTACATCTACGTTCGAGTTACTCTATATAAAATGTTATTTTGCAAAAGGTATGCAGTTTCATTTGGTATCGCAATATCAAAATGACTCTATATATAGCTTTGTATATAATGCCTTTAAAATATTCTATTGATAAATGTGGTACAACAACATATTTTTCAAAGCTGTTAGCGTGACCCTACATTAGTTTCGACATATTTGTATTGAGTAGGATGACCAGTATTTGCGATTAGTAGGAGATATTTTTTTAATTTTATTTTGAAGGTTGCTAGAGACAGGAGAAAATATACGGTTATATTTAAGCTAATTATTGCCTTTATGCAAGATTATTTTGTAGTAGAAATAAAATAGTTACTGCTTTCAGACTTCGTTCTGGACACATTCCTCTAAATAGTTTTGGATATTTAATGACAAAGATTCGCCAAATTGTGCCGAGTGTGGTAAGGTGGAAGATCTGTCACATGTCTTAGCGGAATGTGTCCGTAATGAGGCTGAAAGAATTACGTTTAATCTAAAATACAATCTTAGCTTATGTGAAACAGGCATATGTAATTGTATTCTAGCAACCCCTTTGTCTGAAGAGGCAATAATGATGTACAATATTGCAGATATTTATGTTAAGCGTCGCTAATTTATAAGGTTAACCAATGAGGGTGACATGTTTTGATTGTAAACTATACTATAAATATAATAAAGAGAAAAAAAAAAAGATTATTTTGTAACAGAGCCTATACTTCGAATGGACTTTAGACACCATCATGTTAGAATGATTGAAACTATCAAAGATTATGTTGACATCGGTTTACATTATACATTTTTTATAGAGGCATGACAAAGTGACGCCACCGCACCTGATGGTAAGTGAAGTGGTGCCAATAGAATGTCGACTGACGAGAGATGATTACCCTTCGACAGTCGACACAGTTATACCGGCCTATTGGAACCTGGTGTACACAGGCTGATCCCGGAATGCGATACATTGTGCGCCACTATGGCGGGTTTTAACACTTTGTGTACGGTGGTCGCTATCCGGGCGGATATAAAACATATCCTACCAACCACAAAATACTGTCAAATAATTAATATTATAACATATAAAGTGTATTCGTGTATAAAATTACAAACACGGAACATTATTGTATTACTTTTATGACAGTTTGAATATAGAATGTCACGAAAAAACAATATGGCGACAATATTGGTACAATAATGGAGTAATTACTTGTATAGTGAAATGCACAATGTAATTGAATGTAATAACGATTATGTTGCGAAAAACTAGATTGGATATTATTTTATACAAGTAGTATGATAATTATAATTAAGTCGTTCTTCATTTATTATAATCTGTCACCTATCAAGTGGCTCGCGGAAGCCCTTTGAGAACGAACTTTATGAGTATAAAATAAAGTATATTTTTGCATTTCTTTTTACAGTTCGATGATTCATGGATCTAGTGAATACTATATAATGTTGCTCGTATTACCCAAAGAAAGCCCACATGTTATGCAAAGGTGACAGAACCCTAGTGATTTACACACATCTTCATGAACATTATTACATCAACATCGAGCAACATAATCTAGAACTTATTGCATGGCGTTAAATTATATTATAGCCTTTAAAATACTGTGAGAAATCTTGTAATGACCTGTGATATGCTGGTTTAAATATTGTTTTAATAGAAACATAACTTGCGCTATAATTGGCTGCAGAAATACATACTCTAACAAACAAGACAAGTAGCGCCACCTTTATTGACCTTGCAATCAAGCTTATCGCAGATAACCAATCGATGGCGCCACAATCAAATTAAATCGCTCTATGGTTTACTGCAATTTAATAATATAAGAAGACATCAATGAGAGGCTCGGATTAGTGCAGTTCTCAGTGCTTCTTTTTAAGGCTTCACACGGAGACGCTCGCCGGACTTCACTATCGAACAGTCACTTTTTATTATAACTCAAAACGTCGCGTTTTCGGTCAGCTTCAACTGCGTGGAACTGTCTTTGGGACGCGATATTTTAATACGTTTATTATGTACTATGAACTCGTATTTTTTCACGTATTTTTTTTTACCGTTTTGACCTGACGTGACCTTCTGCTCTATTACAAAACTACATTTACACGAATTAATAATATAATAATATCATCCCTGTATTATATACTGTCCCACTGGTGGGCAGGGGCCTCCTCTACTACTAAGGGGGATTAGGTCTTACTCCACCACGCTGGCCTAGTGCGGATTAATAGACTTCACACACCCTCGAAATTTCTATAGAGAACTTCTCAGGTATGCAGGTTTTCTCACGAAGTTTTCCTTCACCGTTAAAGCAAGCGATAATTCACAAAGAATACAAACTTTTTTTTTAGAAATGTCAGATGTGTGTGTCTTTAGGATTTGAACCTGCTGTCACTCGTCTCGGCAGTCCGTTCCACAACCAACTAGGCTATCAATGCTATTACGAGGATTCTTCTGTACTAAATATCCAGCATGTAATATAAAAATCAACCATATTTCCCTCAACATAAATTTCGCAAAACACTAAGCCGTGGCAACCCTAACTACAATGTACCTTAAAATATTGAATGTCAAAATCAAAATATTACCCATACAGTGTACAACAAATTGGGTGGGTCTGATTTATGTCTTTCAAACGTGATCCCAATAACAGTTGCTGTGTTGATTTACTGTGTAGGCTCCTTCTAAATATGACTCCCTGGTACCCCGGGTAACGTTCGCTTGTATTTAGACTGGTTTATCTCTCCAGATCATTAATATTTAGTCCTTTGTCTATAGCGTGTTTAGGTCTTAAGCCACTGGAGTAAAGATTCAGTTTTCAGTTAGGTACTAATTGCGGATACAAATTCAGAGGGAGTCTCGCGTAGAATACCTTCCGTTTCGTTGCATTCCTGTCACAGTTTTTAGACATGCATGAATATAGTGATTCCAATAATGAATTATGATTTTCTGCAAAGGCTCTTTCCGAATATGATTCCCTGGTACCTGAGAAATATATGCTTATATAAATTAGATAAAATAAAATAAAAATAATTATGCGTAGATGTAGTGCAATAAGGCATTAACAGTGCAGTCCAGGATTCCATTTCCAATAACTCTATCTAGAAGGACATTTGCAATTAAAAAATCTATCTAACATTTCTTCAATGGTACACATGTGATTCCGATAGCGCTGGTTTCTTGATCTGCGAAGACTCCTTCTAAACATGTTTGCCTAGTACATCGATAACTCAGTGCAGAAACGTAACAATATCTTTATCAAGTTTATAAGCGCCGACCCCAGAGTGGAGTGAATACAGGGACATAAAAGAAGACTTTATTAGAAAAACAATTGAGTTTAAAATTGAACAATAATCAAACATCAAACGTCCCTGGCAAAAACAGTACGACAGCTCAATATGGCTGTCCGCTATATCATGAAAGTAAAAAGTGTACTAATTGCCACTCGGTCTCGTTGGGTCATTTTGGCCAATTATGGCGTCCTTCCTTTTGTGACAAAAAATATCTGAGAGTCGTTATTCAATTCTGTTTGTTTCTGTAGCTTTATTAATATTTATGTTTTCTTGAAACTAGAGAAAGAATAGAAAGTAGAGGGGATAGAATTCTAAGATTATATAGAGCGGACATTAGGAAGTTGTACAAAATTTGACGTTTATGTGATGGTTACTCAATCGATACCATAGTTATTGCAAGAGAACGAAATATTAAAGTTCTTTCTTTTATAGCACAACAAAGTGAACTCACTGCACCTGATGGTAAGTTAAATGGGTTTCAATAGAATGTCGACTGATGAGAGATGATTACCCTGCGACAGTCGACATAATTACAGAGGCTGGTCCCATAGGGATCACTTTGCCATGCACGTAGGTATAAAACGAGCTTTAATTTTACGCAAGGCAAAGTCCATGTGTCCATAGGATTACCGACCTCCATGGACGACGTTGACCACTTACCATTTTGGACCGATAGCTCTATCTTAGGAGTTAAAAAAAATCACCAAAAATACAACTCGACAGAAATATACGCAATCCAATATTGAATCGAAATTACCATCCCAAAAAGACCGAATTACACTCAAACGGAGGCACAATAGAACGTAATACGTAGGTCGAACGTATAAAGGGATCGTCTGAGATTATACCATTGTATTGGAGTCTTCCATCTTGATAAACACATTACTTTGATTGCTTTGAGGTGCTCGTGCGTTGAGATTAGACATGGTTGATATTTTTATATCCGAGCAGTTGCTTGATTATCTTTAGACAAGGAAAAAAGGCCTGCCTTGGGGACCCTTCTTTTGTTTTTGCCTTTTGTCGGTGAAGTACAATATTTTACCAATGACGAGGTTTTTATTTTTTTACTGCCTTAACAGGCAAACGAGCTAGCGGTCTGACTGATGGTAAGCAGCAACCGTCGCCTATGAACTTGGCAATGCCAGAGGCACAGCCAAGCCGTTGTCTACTGGGAATTTTCCTGGTTAGACTTTACTATTTATGTTGTACATACTTGAATACTTATGAATGTGTTGCTTGATTTGAGAAAACTTTGAAACTGTAAAGATTACATACATAGATAGCATTCTGCCTTTTACCTTTTACGGGAAATCTGATGCTTAGTCACTCTTATGTGAGTTTCTAGTAGGGTGGACACCGCACCAACAAACGAACATCATGCCTTTCATGAAGGAGTGAACAGAGGTGCAACCAGAGCTTCCACTTTTCGCAAAGTGTGTTCCGTCCCATAATATGATAGGAGGCGAACCTATCGCCATATTGGGCACAAATCCCAAAATCCGTGGGTGATACTGAGCAGAGAAACCCATTATGTTTCCCAACCGGAGAATGGAACCTGGCCCTCAGAGCGCTGTAGTATTACGCCACCGAAGCAGTCAACATTGTCCAAGCACTGTTATGTTTCAATTTAAAAGGCATTGTAGCTACTATAACTTCTGCATTAAAGACTTTCACTCTCCCCCGAGCAACCGGCATTGAGAATTCGTTCTATACATTTTTAGCGCACGAGTTACGGTGGGAATATGTAAAGAATAAAAGCGGCGATAGCCTAGTTGGGGGTACGGACTACCGAGGCGAGTGTCCGCAGGTTCAACTGCATGTCTGACTTTTCCAGTCACGTGTGTATTCTTTATGAATTGCCTGTTAAAAAGGTATTAGATCCCAATTAATCTCATGTATACCGAGCCTATTTACCGAACACTGTTCCATATTCCAACAAGGGGCGTTACCCTAGTTAGGTATGGAACAGCTGCCGAGACGAATGTCCGCAGGATCAAATCTCAATGGCACACACCTCTGACTTGTCAAAAAAGTCATGTGTGTATTCTTTGGGAATTATCCCATGCTTTAACGGTGAAAGAAAACCTGCATACCTGAGAAATTCTCTATAGAAATTTTGAGGGTGTGTGAAGTCTGCCAATCCGCACTAGGCCAGCGTAGTGGACTAAGACCTAATCCCTCTCATTAGTAGAAGAAGCCCGTGCCCAGCAGTGGGACAGTATGTATACAGGGCTGATTTTACATTTATATTTTATTATATTCCATACTCCGAATGAATACCGACCAGAAATACCAAACACACGAAATTATACCATACGAAACAAATCACCTACTTTAAATTTAATTGGGTGAAAAAACCATTCATGTTTGTACCAAATATACCACGTTCCATATTTTAATGATTTACAAATAAATTTACATCGCAGAGATTTCTCTTTGACAAGCAATTAACTGCAGCAGTGGTTTTAATCACGTGAAAAAACTTAAGGGAAACGAAATGCGGGCAACAGATGTGAATGTGGCCTGCTTTTAGTTTGATACTCATTGATAGGGAGATTGATGATTTAGATTTAATAATTATAACAATAAAGCTGTTTTGTCGTGGTGGTGTAGTTGTATTGCGGTACTGCAATGCTAAGGTCTCGGATATTGGGTTTTTATATTTAGTATTAGCCCGGACTCTAAAATTTGAACCCGATTTGGCGATAGGCTTTCCCTTATGACTTGGTATGTAATACATATGGTGGAAAGTGGGTGCACCAGTCGGGCTTCTGCCTACCCTTTTGGGGATAAAAGGCGTTGTGTGTGGGTAAAACTGTATTAGGTTTATTTTGCTAACCGCTAGGCACGGGTCTTCCCTACCATTTCGAGTCCATTGAGATTATGTAGTCAATATTAAACTTTGAGTCCAGTTTTTCTCCTTCTTTCCGTACCATGGGAGACAACTTTTCTAACGATCATAAATTCTGAAATTGAAATAGGCCGGTATATTAAACAAAAAAAAAAACTACGTTCGAAATTTGAAATTTGAAAGTTCACAGTCCAATTACCGTAGTGAAGCTGGCCATCCCATACGCCCGTGTGTCAAAAACTCAACGACACCGAGTAAATTTACTAGCTCGTTATTTTCTAGTGGTCGCACTTAGTTAACAAGTATTTATGAATGTTCTGCCTCTTTCGCACCTATCTATTACTAATTAGTGTAGAAAGAGATACCTATCAGATGCTTTACAATTTCAACAGCAACAATACGTCTCAAGTGCACGATGTTGTTAATAGAAACCTGTGAAATTCATTTGTTTTGTTTCAATGATTGGCCTTTTGAAGTTGAAATCCTGTTTATAATTTCCAAGTTTGATGCATTGCTATAATATTTTTTAGCAAATATACAAGTAATACACCAGATAACGAGTCCTTTGTGTAATTTTTCCCTTCTTGAGGTCCTTCAAGCGGAGCGTGAAGAAGCAATTATGTAAGCCGGCATGTCTATGCCGACTTACATAATGCTTGTATCTTCTTGGTAAGTCGGTACGTTCTTTAGGCATCACTTCGCTTATCTTAAGCTATTTTGCCGAGCTTCGTAAAAAAAGCAGCAATAACCCAAAATAGTATTATAATCCCTGTTCCACGCCTAGCAACTAAGAGTACCAGCAGGTCTCAGCACCCAACAGGCATGAATTAAAAGTATAACTTAAAATTATTCTCGAATTTCATATTAATTCTAATCATCTTAACTGAACAACTGACAAGTCAAATATTGATAATAATTAATAATTTAATAAAGTAAATCAACATAATTTCTCACTAAATGTATGAGAACGAAATATTTGTTTGCTTCTGAGTGTTGAATGTTTTTGTACGTGCACAGCAATATGACCCCACTGTACCTGACCGTAAGTGGAAAGGTGTCCAATAGAATATCGACTGACGATGTCGACAACAGTTGGCATTAACTGCAAGCCTAGTTAAATAGATTTACAAATCCAAATGTATATTTAAAAGGGTCCTTAGCCCACAAACCTCAATAACTTCATTACATTCAACATCACTTAAGGTAACACAAGAACACAATTAAAGCTGAAAATGTTACTACGTATTATTGTCGTTCCAAATACCCCACAGAATAGAGTAGACACTCTCTTAATTTGTACGCGGCTCTTTCAAAAATGGTTAAAGTGATTTTGATGAAAATGTTTAAATGTTGTAATAGATTTTTTAAAGGTATTTTACTTTCTTGTAGTAAATAGTATATCCTTTATCTATATGTATAAAATGAGTCCCTATTTCCCTTGGTCACGCCATCACGCGTGAACGGCTGGACCGATTTCACCATTTTTTTTTGTTGTGTTTGTTATTGTCAGGAGAAGGATCTTATGAAAGAAAAAATTTAAGAATCATAGTGGCCCACATAAGTGTGTCGCGTTCCAGGATCAGCCTGTGCATATCCGGTTCTGACAGGCCGGCATAATTGTATCGACTGCCGAGCGATATTTTATTCTACCCGCCCCACTTACCATCAGGTGCAGTGGATTCAATTTTCCGCGCACGTATGAAAATAAAACGCTGTAAAAGATATTCAAATTAAAATATTGATAACACTGCTCTGTACTCACCTCTAAAATGGGAAAAGTTTGATGTGAAAAAAATAGCAACCAATCTGACTGCAAGGGCCGGTGTAGATATAGCGTCGCGCAGCGCAGCGATTTTTTTACTGTTGAACTATTATCGACATTGTTTTCATTGAAATAATATTCAAAATAAATTAACACAACCATGTAATTTATTCTTGTGAAATGGATTTTGAATTTTATTCCAATTAAGACATTGTCGATAATAGTTTAACAGTAAACAAATCTCTGTGCTGTGCTACATACATGCGCCGGCCCTTACTGGAAGTCATTGATACCTATGTTTAAAAACGTTGCACTGGTAAAAGCGTTGGAGTGTAAATTGTGTTTGAAACAAATATAAAGAGAATTGACCGACGCGCAGCATGAGAGCTCAGTGAATAATAAAATAGAACCGACTTCTTGAATTGACATGTGTTCTGAAGGTTTAGCACTGGTAGATCATATGTCAGAGTCTACCTGGGTAGATACCATCGCAATGTCTATTTCTGCAGCTAAGCAGCAGTGTGTAGTCACTGTTATATTGCGGTTTAAAGGACATTGTAGCCAGTGTAATTACTGGACATAATAAGATTTAACATCTCATGTCTTAGAATGGCGAGCGCAGTGGAATATCAAACAATACTTTGCAATTCAAGGTGTTGTATGGTGTTTTTACTGTTTATGGGCGATCGTATGGTTTACCATCACATCAATAGCAAGCTCGTCTCGTCATTTAGAGCAATAAAAAAATATTCGCCTTCATAGTTTGTTAACGTTCTTCTTTAGTGGTTGCACCGATGTTTTGTCATATTCATCGAAATAAAACTATTATTCGGATTTTATCGCTATTTAGTATAATATTCTCCCGATGTTTCGAAGACTACAGCCTTCATGGTTGCAGGGTGAGGTGTTGGTCGTCCGAAAAGTCAGTTACAATATCATTTTATTTAATTGATAAAATAATTATAATCACATTTAACTACATAGTAATTGAGGTAAATAATTTTCACAAATCCACCAGTTTTCTTATAATATTTCTAATATCCATTAAAATCTAAATTGCTTTAAGGATGGAGAAACTCTTACAAGTCTAGAAAACGCCAGACAAATTATATTTCAGGGAAACTCGATTGTAGCTACAAACCAGACTTTGAAGAACTTCGTCTAGGTTTTATTTGCTCGTGTTTATCAAAATATTATTTTACTCGTCTACGTTCGAATATTGGAAAATATTGTTGGTAAATAAGGCGCATTGTTGCGTAACTTTTTTGTGTACTTATACCCAATCGAATATGGGATTGTCCTAACAAACTTTTAAACTGTAATATGGATGTAAGTAGTGACTTTCCCGCCCTCACACCCACCACTACAACTCCTGTAAGCCAGGATCAGCAGTGGCACGCATTATGACACCGAGCAGTGAAGCTCGGCGAGTCTCAGGGAAAACTAATTTGTCATTATCCCGCAACGAAATTAATCAAATAGATATACGAAGAAGAACATAGCACATCAAAAATAAATAAAAGGGATATAAGCAGCTTATGTTTTACCAATGACCATTCGAATAAAGGCTACACCTTTTAAGGGATCCAATGTCGTAAAATTATGAATTTCGCATTATTACAACTCTGACGATGACATTTATATTATTTGGTGCCAAACTAGAAAGTTTGTATTTTATTTGCCAAATTATGAACGAAAGTTCCTGGTTTTTCAGCGATTATTGAATAATACTGCAAACTCCCCGTTACAAATCTATAGGAATCAAAGAAAATTTTCATTTCTAAATTAGCTTTGTTGTTAAAAGAACACGTAATTATATTTTATTATTTTAATTACTGTACTAAATATACATTTTTTCTTTTTAAATACAACTCCTTACATGAAACAAATTATTTTCAAATTTTCATTTTTCTAAACTATTCTTCATTTTCAATTCTTAAACTACTTTACAAACCACGTTCGCACACATTTCATCAACCTCACGAGGCTGTACATCATCAAGGTCCCACTGACAACCGTCGTCACCACCACGATGCCCACAAGCTCCAACTCTAGCATCTCAGACCACTTCATATTCGCTGCTGGCGCTCTGAAATGTCTTCCTCCGTGACGCAGAACGTGTTCAATCCACCATACAAACCGATGCAGAGGGGGTTGCGGTTGGTCATAAGTTAGCGAACGAAGACGGGATATACTGCGGCGGTAACTGGAAATTTCGAGAAGGTGTGACTTGTATGAGATGAAATACGCGACAATTCAAGCGTTAAGAGACATACTCGAAATATTGAATCAATTTCATCTTTGTGTAAGAAGTCAAGTAGATATTTAATGTATTGAACTATTTATTCATCAAAACTTAAGTTGCCACTTAAGAGCATGTTCTCAGCTAAGTTGCTTTATACCAAACTCAACTGTCTAAATCCGTCATATCCTGTGCCTTAAGATGACATTTCAGATGTTGATTTCTATCTATTAAATAGCGACGACTTTTAGAATGTTTTTATGTGACAGCATCTCAGCTGATATCGCATTTCAGAGCGTAAAGTTGTACCTATTAATATGACTTAATACATTTTATCGCATTTAAAGGATACTATAACGATTAGAATGTCTGATATCTTTGATGTTCTATTGAGAAAAATTCATCACGCCTTTGTGCCTAAAAGAGTAGGCACAGGTGCAACCGGGGCACGTGGGTTTGACAGAATTACAGGCCCATGAGAATTAGCGGAGAAAAAGGCAGATACTGACAGAAAACCTAGCATCACTTTGCACGACCCGAGATCGAGAAAAGTTACTTTTAATTGCCACATTACCAATGTCGTAGCTGAAATTGAAATTGAATTGAATATAAGGATGGCGTGCGTCAGTTTGAACTTATTTTGCTGAAATGATTTGACCTAACTTTTATAATTATCCGACATGAACCCGACTTATGAAATTTAAATCTGGGCAAATATTGATATAAAATTCACACAATTTTGTTTATGAAATAATCTTCTACACGGACGGAGCCACGAACAAAAGCTAGCTATGAGTATATTAATCACTGTTATCTTTTTATCCCGGGAAAATACGAAGCGGGACTTTCATCACAGAAAAACTCGATCACGCGAGCGGATCCACTGCCTAAAGCTAGTGTCTAATAAAATTTTACATTTTATTCCACAAATTCGGAAAGCTATTAACCTGCTATTACTCCGCACTCGAATGAAAATTACAATCTAATCACCATTAGAGGGACCTTTAGCGGCAATTCTGCCGTACCACTTCCCTTAGAGACCTTTAAAAATTTACTTCTGAACGTAGGAAGGACAATGACACGAATGGTATTAATGTTAATTCAATATAGGCACACGAAGAAAACGATGAATAAATTGAATGAATACTTTACTGCTTCCTCGGTCTAGTTTAATGTGGTTATGGAATGAAGAGCTGTAGGTTCGAATTACGGGTTGTGAAATATTTGGTTTTCCTAACACGATTATACTGGGATTGGACCTTTAGAGGCTTGGCGTCATATATTATGGCGGTATATTTGTACGTGATCTGAACTGCACCTGATGATAAGCAGCATTCGCCGGCTACATAGCATATAGTTTTATACATAATATTATTTATCACAACTTAGTTTTATACTAACCTGTCATCCTCGATTATTTTTAAAATCGTATTTCTCAAAACTTCCTCGGTGATGGTATCAAAAGGCAGTCTAACTCCGATACCTTTGTGACCATAGTGTTCTGTCTGGAACCACTGATCGAGTGATATTGGTATTCCTATCATGGGCACCTCGGCGCGGATGGCTTCATACGTCGAATGAATACCTCCTTGTGTTATAAATAGTTTCACATTCGGATGCTCTATAAACATATAAACCTTGTATAATTATATAATACTAGCTATTGCCCGCGGCTTCGCTCGCGTGAAGGAGTTTTCCAGTATACATTTTTACTTGACATGTGTCGTTATATTATGACTAAATTACACAAAATTATTATAAATTGTAACCTATATGTTATTCTGATGTATAACAAATATTACTGTAAAGTTTCATCCAAATCCGTTCAGTAATTTTTTTATGAAAGAGGAACAAACATACATACATCCATCCTCTCAAACTTTCGCATTTATAATTTTAGTAATATAAACCTACCATTCGTTGGGATCTTACCAATTATTTCCAAAAAGTTTTAATGCTCATAATGTTATGTTATAAATAAGTCAATGCAAAGTTTCATTTTTTCAAAACTGTTTTAGATTAAATATGTTTTAACTTTATGATCAGCCATATAAAATCCAATACTGCTTGCTCGCTGTGTCAGTATTTTTTGTGTAGAAGTTTCTAATGATTTCTAACGTTATGCGAATGTTGGACATTGATGTAAAACTATTTTGCGGATTTTATCGCGATTTCAAATTTAAGTTAATATTGAATCTGACGATTTCGGACGACCAACACATTAGTCCAATGAAGGCTCCAGAGTCTTCGGAACGTCGGGAGAAAAGTATTATATAAATAATTTAACCACGATAAATTTTAATTTGAAAACCATACGTGACTACTATCATCCATTTCATGTCGTGTGTAATATTTCTGGAGGGCTCAACGGTTACCCATTTTCAATCTTTATTCCTTTCCTTTAAAGGTTGTGTTCATTTTTCTGGTTATTGATGCTTAAGGGAAGTGGAGATCACCTTTGAAATGATGTACCAGTTAATTTATATACTTATACTAAGAAGGCCAAATAAATACGTACTCAGCAATTCAGGTTGTGGTAACCATTTGACTAACTTCACGTTTTTCGGTACATTTTGTGTTTTGTTACTCGCCCACTTCCATATAACGTTATATGGCAGCTCTGAAAACACCTTGTAAAATATTTGCATTTTTTGCGGAGGTAAAAGAGACTCTATGACAGTCGTCCCAAAACTTATATAAATAACTCCGCTTTTAGATTCATCCAGGTACGTCCTCAAATCCTGGAAGAAAAAACTTTATAATAAACGCTAACTAGTTTCAAACAATCGTCTTATAAAGAAATATCTTAAAAAAGGAAAATATACAGAGCTCATTAAAAGCTTGATTGTTTCCAAACCTTGTTGCACAAGTAGTGTTGCAAAGTTTATTACAAATAGTTTGTCTATTACCGTTATTTCGAAGGAATACACACCTGAGGCAATTCTTTTTCACTTTTCTGAATCACTGGTCCCATAAACACTACACTAGGAGGAACCGGCCGATTCCAATCCCAGGGTGGGAACTCATTTAACATCATCACGTAAATATTATTCAAGACATCCCTTATCGTGGGAGCGTCTGGTATCAATTTCTTCAACAAAGCATTCTCGATTTCCTCATGAGCATAGACTTGTCTATGAACCCATAATTCATTATAAATCTCGCTGATATATTCTATTAATGTCATATTGACAATCCTCTGTCTTATCACACTGGGATAATATAATGGGTTAACAGGAGCTCCAATTACTTCAGGATTGTTAATTGACATACCAAAAGAACTTACCAAAACCGCAGGTACTTTGTATATATAAGCGTAGACAGCTGTAATTCGGTAATACGCTTCTATAATAACTAAATCAAATCTTCGATTCTCTTTCATGAGGTTTTGTATCGGTTCGCTGGTATACTGCACTTCAAATACTTGTGTTAATGCATCTAATAAGGTTCTAAATTGCATGTGCATATCATTTTTCCCTCTTAAATTATTGCAAAATACTGACTTGTATACGGTGTACGAGATGTCATGAACATCTATTTCGGTTAGGTTTGCCGGTGGTTTGGTATTAGAATACGCTGGGTCCGTAGTTATCACTGTGAGTTCATGTCCTCTCTTAACTAGTTCTTCGATTAACGGCCGAAAAAATAACTGATGGCTTAAAGCGGGTGCTGGAATTACTGCCAAAATCTTTGCCGTTTCCGACGTTAAGAATAAATTTAGCACAATAAATAGTTTTAATTTGGACATTTTAATTTAAATTAAGAACGAGATTAACCAACATCACTGACGAGTGAAATAAAAAAAATAAATTAAATAAGTTTGTATATCGAACGGCGCTACCAAAGACAATATTGACGTTCTTATTTCGAATTGAGTATCGGTATCCAGTAATGAACACCGCAGCTGTGTAAATTTGTCTACATATTTTCATTGAGATTATTGGGTTTGCTTTTAAATTGGATATTATCATTCTCGGGTGATTTATTCATGTTTATAAAAGGCCTTCGTAAATTGGGTATTAGTTTTATACTATCAACTGTGTGAGTTTTATTATTAGATTGAATTAAAAAAATGGTATTATACTAGGTAGAAAAAAACACAGCAGAAGTGAAACTTCTGTAAAATACTCTACGAGATATTGAGATGGATATAAAGCATGAAGAGTATTAGGATATACATATTTAAGGATTATTATTTTTGCATAATACTTAAACATACTGGTGAAATTAATTTATTAGTGAGATTAAAATATTCACATAAATACAAAGACACAAATAATACAACACGCTTCACTTCTGCCCTATGTGCTGCCAAGACGAATGTCCGCAGGTTCAAATCCCAAGGGCACACACCTCTGACTTTTCTAAAAAATCATGTGTGTATTCTTTGTGAATTTATCGTTCGCTTTAACGGTGAAGGAAAACATCGTGAGGAAACCTGCACATCTGAGAAGTTCTCTATTGGAATTTCGAAGGTGTGTGAAGTCTACCAATCCGCACTAGGCCAGCGTGGTGGACTAAGGCCTAATCCCTCTCAGTAGTAGAGGAGACCCGTGCTCAGCAGTGGGCAAGAATATAATACAGGGCTGATATTATTATTATTATTATATATTTTTTTTATATATGATTTATTCTTTATAGTATTGCTAGCCCCACCCTAGAACTTAAGATACTTCCCAGTATATACCATTATGTCTACTCAGGTCGTTTCAGAGCTCGCTCTGGTCATATATTCTAGGCTACGTTGCGTTCCTGAAATTTACAATAATGGCTTCCTTGATACATAGATCCAGTTGGACGAACGGCTTGAATAAATTGCTTACATTATATTTTAAGACAGGGGTGGCGATAATGGCACGCAACATAATATTTTGGGTACGTCACTGATCAAAAATTCAGATGCATGAAAAAAGTTAATTATACTTTAATTTTAATTACGCTTGCAATTTAAACGTTGCAAAATGTACCTATTTATTGTTGTAAATACAGTGTTTTATTTATGTATTTTGTTTGGACAACCAACAAAGTATACCCCATACATATTTATTTGTTATACTAGCTTCCGCCGGCAGCTTCGCCCGCGTGGATTTCGGAGTTCAAAAATGCTCAGGAGGTGCTCAATTTGTCTGGATGTTATGGTATGCAGGTGGTCCGATTGTCCGGTCAGGGTTTGATGATGGGATCCTGGTGAAATCGAAGGAACTTTTAACCATTAAGGTTGCACACGCGACGGAAGCTTAATAAATGGAGTAACTTTTCCCGTTTTCCCAACATTTACCTTCACTGCTCTGCTCCTATTAATTGTAGCGTGATGAAAAGTATATAATAACCAGCTCAGGAGTATGAAAAATAATTGTACTAAGTTTCGTTAAAATCTGTCGAGTAGTTTTTGTTTCTATAACGGTTATACAGACAGACAGCCAGAGAGACAAAAATTTTACTAATTGCATTTTTGGCATCAGTATCGATCCCTAATCACCCCCTGATAGTTATTTTGGAAATATATTTCATGTACAGATTGACCTCTCTACAGATTTATTATAAGTATAGATATAGATAAAACAATAAGTAATTGCTGTAGTGCTGTTATACTTACATGCTGTCACAGCATGGACAAAACAAAAAACAATTCCTAATAATCACAAAGTCAAAATTAAGGGCACGTCTATAAACCCATTAAACATTTCTTTAGAAATGGTACGTTGATACGTTAGGATTTGCCATCATTGTCTTAAGAGGTATTGACTGGGTTTTTCGACTTATAAACAAGGGTGTTCCTGTTCCGTGTGCAGTGTTTCACTTGCCTAAATTCTTGGTATAAATCATCTGTATATTTTCAGGATGATGGTAAATTTCTCCGCCTGGGTAGGTACTATCGCAATATCTATAGCTGCCGTCAAGCAGCAGTTTGTAGTCACTGTTGTGTTCCGGTTTGAAGGACATTGTAGCTAGTCTAACTACTGGACATAATAAGACTTATCTCATGTCTCAGGATGGCGAGCGTAGTGGAATGCCAAATAATACTTTGTAATTCAAGGTGTTGGATGGTCTTTCTACTGTTTATGGGCGGTCGCATAGCTTACAATCAGGCGAACAGCAAACTCGTGTCGTCATTCAAAGCAATAAAAAAAAAATAAGTTTACTAATTTGATTTTTGAAAATGTTTTTTATTACTTAAATCTCGCCCTTATTTTCATGCCACTACATTTTCGTTATACACTCGTGCCTAAGCGACTCAACCTCGACTTTGCATTAACACCACCTTATGCTGCATTAAAGAGATCGCTTTGAGTCACCACGTCAGCTTAGTTAAGGATTTTTATATTTAATTCAATTGAATGCAAATGACGTGAATTTTTTCCTTTTTCTAATCTAAAACTGTTTTTTCAGGTGACTATATACCAGCGTATTAATGATCCATTGAGTAAGGAAAGCGTATGAAATCTCAGGATATAAAGTTCAGTACAGATTTTATAGCAACTGTGTTCGCCTACGTGATAAATAAAGCATTTTATTTTATTTTATATAGCTGAAAGATAATACGAACATACTAAAAGAAAAATATATTTGGATCCTAAAAAATGTGAAACATTATTTAGATTCCGTTCATTTTTACTCTAATATCAATTTGGAAAGTAGTATCTACCAGAAATGGCCAACAAACTCTGGTGTTGCTGTTTTTAGAATTATTATAAAGGTATAAAATAGGTGCAGTGTATAATTAAAAAAATACATCTCATAATCTTTTTATACTGTAAATGATAATAATAATACTGTTGACAAATAACTTATTTTTACCAGCTTATGCACGTGGCTCGGCTTGAGTTCACACCCTAAAAAGATACAACAAAAAAGTCACAAGAAAGCAATATTCACAATTCAGTTTACTTGGACGGTATGCTTATTCAATGACTGCCTCAGTGGCGTTATTATAATTGTACATGGTACGAGTACGACTACTGCGCTGAGGTCCTGGGTTCGAAACCCGAGTTGAGCCATAATAATTGTGACTGGGTTTTTCCATCTTAAAACATTACTCGGTCACAGCTTGGAGTCAGGGAGTTGGTGGCGTCATACCCCCGTGCCTCAGAAAGCACGTTAAGCCGTTGGTCTTGCGCCTGATCCCTCTCCGGTCATGTTGGATTGCCGTCTCACCGAACTATGAGAGTGAAGGAACAGAGAGTGCACCTGTGTATTGCGCACACACTTGTGCACTATAATATCTCCTGCGTACTTGGCTGATCTCCGCTGAGATTGGCCGCCGTGGCCGATAATTAGGCTAGGGGCATTCATGCTTATTCCAGTTACTTTACTTTATAAACTAAACTACTAAACTGATAAAAATAATGGGACCAATCAATAACAATTTGTAAGCATACTTCATTCTCATTGTTCGATCTTCGCCAATTCAGACGCTAATTAAATTCGAACGGAAAAATACAAGTCTTCCCACGCCTTAAATAGATAAAAACAAGAAAGTAGACTTCATTCTCTAGAGATTTAAACGAAATAATTCATGGAAATAAAAAAAAGGATTTCATTACGGCTTTTATATCGTAATTTTCTGCCGACGTTTCGAAGGCTTTGACCTTCATGGAAAAGTCGAAGTTACAATATCTACCTACATTTTATAAATATAAAATATTTCTTTTTTTATTAGCTGTTGGCCGATCTACGCAGAATGAGCTCTAAAAGATAATATCACCTCCGAAGGCAGGTATCCGGCCACCAAAGTCGCCTTAAATGAGACTTCGCGGTACGCGCTGGTCACCCGCTGGGCCATTTTCTGTAGGTTGTGCGTGAGAGCGATGCAGCAATCGCTCAGGGAATCTGCCCAAACGGGCCGAGAAAAGGGCCATGATCTGCCTGCCTTCGTAATAAATGATAAATCTTCGGCAAAGAATGCCAAAACCTTTCAGATTGGACGAAATGCTAAAAAGAATGCCCGCTGCCCGGGGCAGTTCTTCTTCAGCCTTTCCACGTGGGTACGATATTTCCGTTAATTATTTAGAACTAAACATAAATAGTTGATTTTGATGCCGTCTTGCCATAATGTTTGATAAATTAAGTTTAATGAAATAATAATCTCAATTTGACTTTACTGGTAAAAATAATGTTGATATATTTGTTTTAAAAATAAAAGAAAATTTTAATTCGTGGTTTTATTGCATTCATCGCCTATTGTCTTTAAATAGCATTGCTATTATCAAATATGTGAGACTGTGACAGCGTTGTTGAACATACGACGTCAGCGCCACCTATTTAAAAAAAAAATACAATATTTCTCTTTTTATTGATTTCGTTTAAAGGTACGGAAACATGACTCCATACCCTGCGAGGCACTTTGATCAATTGCGTAAAGTGCAAACAAAAAAAGACATTATCGTCATAAACATAACAATGTTTGTACGATAAACAATATACATAACTAAACGTAAATGATTTAAATATTAATGTAAATTACATAAATAGAATACCGTTTAATATCCACACTTGAGCTAACAACGAATTCAGTGCACGTCGGATAGTAACAAAGGAAATATTAATTTTCCATAAATGTTTACAATATTACGTTTGCCATAGCCTGTTTTTTTTTGGGGTATCGAACTCCGCAGTCAACCCTGGGGGAATCCTGCGATTAGGTTACTAGAATCCCCTGGTTTATTTGCAGGGCCCTGGATAAAAGTTGAGAAGTGATATCTAGTAAGGAAGTGCGGGGGAAGGTTAAGGAACCTCTTAAGATGGGAAGAGGGGACAAGGCCAGGAAATGATAGGGAGTCCTTATAGGCCACATTGTCAATTGGCAACCATGAGGTATACACATATAACTATGTCCCCAGGGCCGCGTTAAATGTCCTCCCGTGCAAGTGCTTGTATCCGGTGTGGAGATCGAGTGCACAAGAAATGCCTCTGAGGGAGAGGGTTCATAGCCTGGTTGGGAATGGAACGGACTGCCGAGACGCAGGTCGCGATTTTCTTTTATTTGATTATAGGTACACAAAACAAATTACAATTGCTGTAATATTATACAGTTTTAATCTAGACTGTATTCCAAAAATATGTGTACACAGAAAATTAAAATTTAAACGCTAAATTTATACAAAGAAAAGGGAGTAAAATTAAATTACGATTACCGTATACAAAGAACAGAAATTCAAAATTGACGCAACGTAGTAGTTAAGGTGCTGGGTGGTGTCAGGTAATAATCCTGGGTTGTGTATCAGTTCTTTGCAGTTAGATGTTTGCTTGCTACCGTTTGTAGGCAGTCATTACTATTATGCGATATAGCAGCTTGTTTCATTAAGTTATTTAAAAAAAATAAACCGCCTTTATAAACCAAAAAAATAATTTAATATTACCTATATACTGGTAACCGATATTGGGGTCACTCCGTGTCATTATTACCTTATTTAAATAATAAACCGCCATTATAAACCAAAAAATAATTTAATTTAATCAGTGACAAATAATAATAATAATAAAGAATAATATCAGCCCTGTATTATATACTTGCCCACTGCTGAGCACGGGCCTCCTCTACTACTGAGAGGGGTTAGGCCTTAGTCCACCACGCTGGCCTAGTGCGGATTGGTAGACTTCACACACCTTCGAAATTCCTATAGAGAAATTCTCAGATGTGCAGGTTTCCTCACGATGTTTGCCTTCACCGTTAAAGCGAACGATAAATTCACAAAGAATACACACATGACTTTTTAGAAAAGTCAGAGGTGTATGCCCTTGGGATTTGAACCTGCGGACATTCGTTTTGGCAGTCCGTTCCACACCCAACTAGGCTATCGCCGCTAGTGACAAATAGTAAAAAAAATCTTTGGTTTTAGTAGTTTTTGAAGGCACCTTAATTTTTAGTCAAAAAGTTTATATGCTTTGTTTTTCTATCGCCTCTGCCTATCCAAAAGGTCAAAAGATGATGTTATGGATATATGTAAGGAGTAAATTCAATCAAAGCCGATGCAAAAACTCCAAAGTCAAGGGAAAACAACATTTACAATTTCTGAGATTAAAACAATCACAAATTAATAACATATTAAATAAATTATGAACTGATAACCTTCTTATTTCTAAGGTTAACATAATTACAAATTTAAAAACATATTCAATAAATTATGAACTGATAACCTTCTTTTATTGAAGTCGGTAAAAAAGAACAATACTATAAGAATTGAAATTTCATTAGAATGATATATTTTCCGTACTATTTTCATTAGTTTTAGGTTAAATTCGAACAGCAAGCATCTATTAGCAAGCCGGGTAATCAAATAAACATATTTCAAAATAATATATAGCTATATATTACGAAACTGATTGCCTGATCCTATATTGGTCACCCAAAACGGATAAATGGGACATAAATCAAAAACTTAATAGTTATCGCAGACGGCAGTAATAAATCGGTCGTATGAAGTTTATAACCCTGATAAAACAACATCTCATAAAGATTTTTGTAGGTCTCTCATATGTGAGAGTCCGCTGCAGTTTGAAGGACAATGTAGCCAGTGTAACAACTGGACTTAATAAGACTTAACATCTCATGTATTAGGATGGCGAGCGCAGTGGAATACCAAACAATACTTTGTATTTTAAGGTGTAGGATGGTTTTTCTACTGTTTGTTATAGGCGGTCGTATCGCTTACCATCAGGCAAAAGGCAAGCTCTTTTCGTCATTCAAAAAAATAAAAAAACGCTAAAGAAATTGGTTCTACAAACAAAATGATAATGTTTGATTTGATCCAATATTAATCCGATGTTGATAAAAAATATAAGACATTTTCACCTTCCAATTTTAAATTTGTATAATAGCTCGATTGTGATTTTTTTAGGATATCCAGGAGCCCTTATCATAACCAGGATAAACGTATTGTAAGACGCTCTCCAGCTAGGTGGAGTGATGAACTGAGAAAGGTTGCTGACAGGGTAAAATGTCTCATATTGGAGATTGCTATACTGAAGTATGTAGCTGAATGGTTTCCATTGTTTCCAATATATTTTTATAACACAAATATATAATCATGTTATTGTTTCTTCCGAGAGTAAAATGTTCTTTCTGAAACAAAATCTGACACCGACAAAAATCGGTCGTGTGCGTTCCACACACGACACCAATCAGTGTACGTGACTTGATTCAATGAGACGGCTTGGTATTGCATTTGTTATTTATGACCCACTATTGTTATTTGTTACTGATTTATGTAAATCTCTTGGAAGTAGGAATCTCGTATCTCCGGGTAGACACATTGTACCAGCATATAAGTGGTGGCGGTTTTTCCGGGATTAAAGGCCCCCTTTATATTTCCCGGGATGAAATAGAGCCTATATTTTAAGTTAGACTTCTAGCAATACATCGGTGAAAACTGCATTCAATTTTACGCAGTAGTTTGCGTGATGCGTGTACAAACATACAGACAGATAAAAAAATCAAAACTGTTGTTTTGGCTTCTGTTGCTCTAATAAAGACACCTTATATTAGTTCTTCAATATCTAAAATGTACAGACATCGGGCTGATACAATTTTTTTATATATGGCTAAATGAACTACGAATATTAAATATGCAACACAAATGTCGGTACGTCAAGGAAACTGAGAAATACGTATTAAATATTGCGAATACATATAAACGACATAACGTAATAAAAATAAACTGAAATATTAGAAATGAAATGCTTATAATAATAATTATAATCATTTACTTTTGAAATAAAACTTTACGGATTTTATCAGGGTTATTTATATTGTTATTTTCTCCCGAAGTTTCGAAGACTTTGCAGCTTTCGTGGTCACGGGGGGGGACTGAGGTGATGGTCATATGCAAATCAAAGTTACAATATCTACCCCTACATTTTACAATTACCTACATAAATTTTAAATATTTTAGCTGTCGACGGCCCGATCTACGCAGAGTGAGCTCACAGTGGCTTAAAGTCTGAATTAAATGTAAAACAGGATCCCAAGCTTGTGCAAGCTTTCAAC